>NC_053433.1:83906870-84206870 GCF_007990345.1 Gossypium hirsutum | reverse complement strand
GTATATACATGATAAATGGTTATGGACTAGAATTGACTGAAGAGATGAGAACTATTAAGTGTTTATTAGTTGATGATTTAGATAATATGAACTGTTGAGTATTTTTGGACGAACTTACTAAGCTATGAAGCTTACTATGTATTATTTGTCTGTGTTTTATAGATTATTGAAGCTAGTGCAAACTCGGGGATCATCGGGAGCACGTCATCACACTATCAATTATCCCGTTGGTATTTTTGGTAACCTTGAATATATGGTATATGGCATGTATAGACTAGTGATATTTTGGTATATTTTGAGTCATGATATTAGCCATGAGATTTGGCTTGTAAATTTGGTATGTATAACCATTAAAGTTGGCTTGAATTAAGTGTTTGGTAAGTTATATGATGTATATAATGCTTATGTGATGGATTAGTTATGGGATTTGGAAATGGTAAGTTTTATGGTATATAATATTTGTTAAGATGATAATGAAGGCATTTAGAAGTTATGCAATCTAGATGATTTTAGTATATTGAAATGACATGTTTTGGTTATGGAATTGAGTAATTAAGATGGTTATGTATAGATGACATGATATGTGCACATATTGGTTGGTTTTTGGTTGTTTATAAATATCTTGAAAGGGTACTATTTAGGTTGATTGATATGCATGAGAAAAAGGGTGGCAAAATTGGCTTTTCAAATGGCCTATTTTTGTCCACACGGGTAGAGACACGTGTCTGTGCCTCAGCCGTGTAAGACACACGGTCATGTTACACGGCCGTGTGACCCCTGAGGTAGTCCTACAATTTAAAGTCAGTCTCGGGCACGGGCTAGACACACGGGCATGTGGTTAGTCGTGTGACCCAAGTCAGTTTCGACCACGACCAAGGCACACGGGCATGTCTCCTACCGTTTGGTTCAAGTCAGTATGTATGCCCTATTTTCACACGGCCTACGTGTAACACCCCTATCTCGTGTCCGTCGCCGGAATAGGTAAAGGGGCATTACCGGACTTGAAACTCATATCAGAACAGTAAATTATTTTTTATTTTTATTTTTTATGAAATAAGGAGCATTCCTTTGGGTAAATACTAAAGACAGCTAGGAATACAATTTAAACTTCTATAAGTACACATTTAAAAGATGCCATTTTCGCATGGCTTATATACATTAACCAAAATATTCTTCGGCCACTGGTCTATTCTTTACATGCCATAAAATAATTCAAAACGTAACAGTAACAAGCAGTGGATAATGATAGTGTGACTAATTTCTGATGATCCCCGAGTCTGTAGCTTCCAAATGAGATCTATAAAACAGAGGAAACAAAGTAAACGGAGCAAGCATTACAATGCTTAGTAAGTTTTAAGCAGTGTCAACGGATAACAATCAAATTATAACATAGTTGTTCGTATTTTTATTTCACTCTTCCTTCGGGCATACCATCCCTCTACCGAATATGCACATCTCATCATATACAATAGACAGATAAACTTTCACATAAAAGTGAGCTCATGTGACATAGATATATTGTATAATTTCACATAACCTCTCACACCGATCCGATGTCACATAGTCATAGGAATAGTCTCATAGATTGCTCACGTATTCATCACATAACTATCTTATGATTTAGTTCAAATCAAGCTCACATATAAACTTGGAGTACATACCTGTTTATCCTTTCGCATTGAATAAATTTATAAGTAATTCTTATTGCGAAGTCTTATAGCTTTAAACTCTACTCGGATTATCGGCGGGACCTTTAGCTCAGATGAAATCTCCACATGAAGTTAGCGGGTCTTAACCCAGACATAGTCACCACATATGGTCATCTGGTGTTTAATCCCAGGTTTACATCATAGAGTTTCATGCATATTTATTCACATGTTACAACATTCACATCGACTATCATATTTGTAATTCATTTACCTTATCAAATATCTAATAAAACACACCCTCCACCGTTTTTCATTTGGCCACAATATATATATACACATCTCATACATATCTCACATTAGCCATTTGGCTTTACCACATATCCATCTCATACACGTTTTGCATTAGCCATTCGGCTTTACCTCATATCTATCTCATACACATTTCGCATTAGCCATTCGGCCTTACCGCATATATACATGTTCACATTCATCACATTGGCCATTCGGCCTTATCTCATATATGCATGTTCACATTCATCACATTGGCCATTCGGCCTTATCACACATACGCATGTTCACATTCATCACATTGGCCATTCGGCCTTATCATACATACGCATGTTCACATTCATCACATTGGCCATTCAGCCTTATCACACATACGCATGTTCACATTCATCACATTGGCCATTCGGCCTTATCACACATACGCATGTTCACATTCATCACATTGGCCATTCGGCCTTATCACACATACGCACGTTCACATTCATCACCTAAAATCCTAAATCAAAATATAAATTTTCATGTATTCACATCACAATTATCCAAATATACTTCACATACCACATATACTTTCATGTATACACTTTGTCTTGGCTGAATCTACATCTATCATTTTCCGATGAGTAATTCAATTTCAAGCCATACTATCATTTCATATTCGAATACTTATAAACTTACAATTTCACAAATTTTAATATCAAAGATCCATCTAACACTCATATATCATTTTATAACATCACAATTTAGAATTCACGTATGAGTTTAATCAATAGCTTATGAGCAACTAAAACAAGTTTTATCCATGTTTACGACATGACCACAATTTCTCTACAAGCTGTTTTCCTGAGCAACAGTCGTTAAATTATTTATAGCTGGAGGTACAAAACTCAAAATCAATTGCAGTTAATTTTCCCTGAATATAAACTCATATATCTTCCATCCATAAAATTTTCAGAATTTTAGGTTTGGCCAATCAATACCAGATTTTTCTTAAAGTTTCCCCTGTTTCACTGTTTGACTAATCTGACCACTCTTCACTACGAATCAAATTTCTCATTGTAAAGAATTCAAAATGTGTTCTATTTGATTTCATTTGAAACTAGACTCATTAAGGAGTCTAAGAATATAAATTTTATCTTATAACCATTTTTTTTCAAATTATAATGATTTTCTAAAAACCAAACAGGGGATTTCGGAGTCATTCTGACACCGTCTCACTCAACTTTAAATATATCTTTATAGGAAATTTCTTTGCTCACACGGTCTCCTTTATAAGAAACTAGACTAATTAAGCTTTGATTACATATTTTATTCAGCCTAAAATTCCATACCATCAATTTATGGTGATTTTCTAAAATCACGTTACTGCTGCTGTCCTAAGCAAAATATTACAATTTGCTCTTAAATTTCCAAGTCCAAACACTTATGAACTCACCATTTGAGTTTAAAACATATCATGGCCACATCATATCTTATTAAATCAACTCATTATGTCCTATTATGATTGAATTTACTCAACGTTTAATCACTTAAAACTTACCTCGGAAGTGGTCGACGACTAGATATCCACGGCTATTCGTTTACTTTCTCTTTTCCCCTATCCGACTTTGATCCTCTTTGCTCTTAAGCTTAAGTAAAACAATAGATTTTCTTAAGTACTTAACTAATATTATTCACTTAACAATCACATTTGGCAAATAACATATCATTTAATCTATATCTAAAACAATAGATTTCAATATGTATCATATTTAATAATTCATGCCATGACTCGATCTCATGCTTATTTATTTTATATCTAATTCACATTCACAAGCAAAGAGCCACTTAATTTATCATGCTTCCTTATACATGAATTTAATCATATTGCCGAATATTAACCCAACATCACAAGCATAATCACCATGAAACTTGCCTTAATACACATTTTATCCCATTGCCGAATACATATATATATCATCAAACAAATATTTATTCACATAACAACAATTCACTCACATCTCTATAAATGGTCATAATCGGACATTATAAACAAATCAACTAGTTTAGAATTCAAATTCTCCTAACCATTCCTCAATCATTTACTCAATGAACAACAATCCAAGCACATCAAAGCGTAGTCGAATGTATCATTCTTCTTAAATTCAAAAATAAATGCATGGGCTAACTTCAAAATCTATTTAACAACTCAACTTTATAAACACATATTCGGCTAGGAAGAAAGATTGATAATTTAACAACCTTAGCTTAACATATAATTTGTTGTAACACATCTTTAAGCACTCTTTTATTCCATCAACTCAAAACACATTCATCACTCACAATAACTAAGTTCATATTAGGCAATGGCCTCCATTATAGTGACCGATTCTTCTCAACTAGCACCTAGTGTACACACATGATCATTTGTTTGATTCAAAAACCTATCCACCAAAAATTCATCCAAATTAACAAGAACAACAACCACATTCCTTGTTATCTACCATGACCGAAACCCACATTCATTCACCAAATATCAAAAATTTAACATGGGTCCAATAAGGAACTTAGAAATTTACTAGGATTTAACTAATATTTCAAAATTAACCAAAACTTCTTACCTTAATATTGACCTTAGATGACCGAATGCTTCACTCCCTTCTTCCTCTTTTCATTTCGGCCAAGAAGAACCGATTTCTTCTCTTGTTTTCATCACACTTTCATTCTTTTCTTTCTTTTATTATCCTTAGTATTTCTTTTATTTATTTCCTTTCTTTTACATAAAATAATGACCATTTCATGAAGATTCACTACATATTCTAATATATGAACCATCATGGCCGGCCACTATGTATAAAAAAAGGAGTATTTGACATGCAAAACCATTGTTTTCACTACATGCTTTAATAGGTCCTTATAGATTAACCTATCACATTTCACAAGTGTCACACATAAATCCTATTAACTAAATTCATAAGCAATTAACTAAATCGAAGCTTAAAACTTTCACACATTCATATTCACATATTTTAGACAATAATTATCATATTCAAATAATTTGGTGACTCGGTTTAGCAGTCCCGAAACCGCTTTCTGACTAGGGTCACTTTAGGGCTGTCACACTACGCCACTGGCGTGTCTGGTGGCCATGTGAGGCACACGGGTGTATGACCTATGATTTCATGAAATTTTTCTAAGCATGTGGAAATTTTTATATTTGATCGGTTTAGTCCCGAACCACTCTTAAGCATATTTTAAGGTCTTGTAGGGCCTTGTAAGGGACATTGTGAATGAATTTTGTTTATGATTGTTCAAATGTAATTGAATGATATGTATTGTACTATAATGCCGCATAACTTTATTCTGGCATCAGATACGGGTTAGGGGTGTTACAGAGGCTACTTTCAAACTATCCCAAATTACTTTTACTTTTTCCTCGGTTTCACGGAATAAGTCAACTCCGTGTAACTTTTTCTGTAACACCCCAAACCCAGCCCAGACGTTATGGCCGAATCTGACGTGCCACATTGCAGTTGAAAACCCATGTTCCGTTTTAGTGTTTTAAAAACCATATATTTTGTTGAGTTAACAAAGTGAATGGAAGCTGGGCACCAGGTAGCTATCTGAGACAGAAGAGGTGAGCCATGAAGGCTACTTAAGTACCAAGCTCTTCGATTGGATCCAATCCTAGACATGCCCACGACCATTGCCACACTTTGTTATATCGAGTTTAAATTTGTTTAAGTGGACATCTTTGATAAATCGAATAATCGTGGTGTTCTGATATTTTGAAATCAAGTATCGTTTTGAAAACATGTCCTACGTCTAGCCCATTTGTATAATTATCAACCAATTTTAAAGTTATTAAAAATAAAATAATCTCGAAAAGAAATAAAAGAAAAGTTAAAATGGCCTTATTACAACCCAAGAATAAATAATAATTAAAGGAAATTTAAAGAAAACCAATGCTTATTTAAAAGCCCAAAGGCGATCATCGTGGCCACTCTGAATCCCCTCCGGCTCCAAGTCCCCACATCAAGGCTCACCTGCAAGGTTAAGGAAAGGGGGTGAGTTTGGAAACTCAGTGTGCAACAAGCCCCTTTCAGAGCCCAAAACAATATCAGCCTGCTGGGCCTTAGCCCAAGTCCAATCTCAATATGTATATACTGGGCCGTAGCCTTTTCATATTTTATACTTCATAACACTGGGCCGAAGCCTTTTACTGTAAACGGTATGGCCCATAGGCCCATTTCAATATCACATGTATCGTCAATGAAAAAAAACCAATGAATGCAAGCCCATTTGGGGAGACTACTCGACCCACCATCTGCTACTCTCCACCCGTACCAACCAACACACCATGTAGGGAATAACTCAACCCACCCAACCATAACTCTCCACTGGCAGCATAACTACTTTATCATATAACTGGAGGCCTAGCCTCTTTTAATAACTGGGGCAAAAGCCCTTTTAATAACTAGGGCATAAACCCTTTTGATAACTGTGGCATAGGCCCTTTTAATAACTGGGGCATAAGCCCTTTTAATAACTGAGGCATAAGCCCTTTTAATAACTGGGGCATAAGCCCTTTTGCACTTGCTCCATCCATATAAAAACCCAACCCAATGCATTTATGAATACCTCATGTGCATATCATACATATCATGTGCATATCATACATACCATGTTTATCAAAATCCCATGTATTAAATTCATATATAAACCCTAGGGGTATAATGGTCATTTTTACCTCGGGGCAAAACGGTCATTTTCATATTATAAGGGTAATCCTGTAATTTTACCAAAAATTAGGGTTTCCATGTTCATTAACGGTTACTAACAATTCATGGGTGTAAACAGTGATTCTGGCCCATTTTTAGCGAAATCGAGTTATTGGGCCTAAAAACCCCTAATGGGCCCCACTTAGCCAATTTCGTCATCTAGGCCCATTTAGCCTATATTCCATAACAGTTTTATTAGTCTCGATGCGCAATTTAACAGGTTCTCCTTTTCTACCAATTTTTTTACAAATGGGCCCGAAAGCCCATTGGGCCCCACTTCTGCCCCTCGAGGCCCAACTTACCGTGAACGCCAAAAATCGCGCTCTTACCGTTTCCAATGTTCCCAATCATCATCTCAACGAATCTAACTAACTAATGAGTGTTCGCTTGCTCACAAGTCCTCGAAATGCCAGAATTTCGGCATTTCAGCTTTTCGGCATTTATCGCTTTAAGCTATGAAAAGTGTTCGTTACACACCTGTTTTGCGATATTCTTCGACGAGATCTCCTACACGATTTCTCCTATAATCAACCATTAATAAATCAGCTCACAATAATTGAACCAAATCAAGAACCATCTAATATTAACACTTACACATTCGGCCACCATCCATAATGACCTTACGCACCTTACCTTTGCCGAGATTTATGACGAGATCTAGCCACTCCGGTGATCCAAGCTAATCCTAATCGACACTACGCCTTGCTGCTCCTCCACTATAAAAACCATAAAAATATTAAAAGAAGAACCCCATAAAGCCTATACCCATATTCGGCCACCTCCCTAAACAAGAGGGGTTTCGGCTTTTGGCCAATAGTTACTCTAGGAATCGTTTAAAGTTCGAGCACTTACCACAGTCTTTCTCCTCTTGAATTCATTATGCCTAAAAGATAAGGGGATTGAACACCAACAATGAAAAGGAAAAGAGAGTTACTGGTCAACAAAGATTCGGCACCCCCTAGCTTCACTGATTACGGCTTTGCGATATTTCGGCAGAAGTAGAGATAAAAGAAAGAACCAATGGATGAATGGCGGGAAATAGTGGGCTGGTTTGAAAGAAGGGGAAGGAAGAAAAAGTGAATGGAGAGATAGTAGATTCAGCTGCAAAAAGATAAAAAAAAGAGAGAAAAGACTAACCTAAAGGGAGAAAACGGCGCACAAGTACCTAAGTGCCGAAAATCCCTAACAAAACCTCTCTGCCAAAAATCCCTTCTCCAATCTCCCTTCTTGGGCCAACTCTATCTCCATATCAAATCCCTAAAATCTCTCCCCTTATCCCTCCTTAATCCATGCAATTGACTAATTCAAACTCCTCCAACAGAATCCACCTGGGTTCCATCACTTACCCTTCCTGCTCATAAAAATAAATAACCTCATTTGCCAACACAGGGAATCGATCCCATGTCTTCCCTTAAGCTCCACACGCCACCTTTTTAGGAGCTCAATGGCGTCACCCTTGCCACTTTACTACAACCCTTTTTGTGATACATTTCTCCCACAACTTTACATAAGGTCACCTATCTAGAACCCCTAACTCTTAAGTCCAAATTTTAAAAATTCTACCGGGTTTTGGCCAACACATGGGCCTTCCATAAGCCCATTTACATACTCAAATTATGAATTTCCTAATCACATACCAAATTTTAGAAACTTAATTAAAATATCAAGAATCGCGAAAAACCCGAAAATCAGGATGTTACAACTCTACCCTCCTTAAAGAAATTTTGGCCTCGAAATTTACCTGATCCAAACAGTTGAGGGTATTGTTGACGCATTGCCTCTTCGGTCTCCCAAGTAGCTTCTTCCTTCCCATGGTTCCTCCAAAGTACCTTCACTAATGGGACTAACCTCCTTTTCAACACCTTGACATCACGATCAAGTATTTGTACAGGTTCCTCTTCGAAAGTCAAATTCGACTGTACTTCGATTTCTGCTATTGGCACAATATGAGTTGGGTCAGAATGATATCGCCTTAGCATGGACACATGGAAAACGTCGTGAATACGATCCAGCTCTGGAGGTAACTCTAACTGATAAGCCACCGGCCCTATCCGCTTAATAACTCGGTAAGGCCCAATAAACCGTGGGCTCAACTTACCCTTCTTACCAAATCTCAATATCTTCTTCCAAGGCGAAACTTTCAAAAAGACCATGTCCCCTACAGCATATTCAATATCCTTACGTTTCAGATCGGCATAAGACTTTTGTCGATCCGCTGCCTCCTTTAACCAATTCCGGATCACCTTAATCTTGTCTTCAGTATCTGCTACCAACTCTGGCCCAAGTATTTGCCTTTCCCCCACTTCTGCCCAACAAGTGAGCGAACGGCACCTTCGCCCATACAGTGCCTCACAAGGAGCCATCTGAATACTTGCTTGGTAACTGTTGTTATACGCGAACTCCGCCAATGGCAAATGGTCCTCCCAGCTGCCCCTAAACTCAATAGCACAACCTCTCAACATATCCTCTAAAATCTAAATAACCCTCTCTGACTGCCTATCCGACTGAGGGTGAAAAGCCGTACTGAAATCCAATCGCGTTCCCAATGCCTCATGCAATTTCTGCCAAAAACTGAGATGTAAACCTTGGGTCTCAGTCCGAAATTATCGATACTGGCACACCATGCAACTGCACCATCTCTGCCACATACAACTTGGCCAACTTCTAAAGTGAGTAATTGGTTCGGACAGGTATGAAATGAGCAGATTTCGTGAGCCTATCCACAATCACCCAAACCGAATCCTTCTTAGAACGTGTCAACGGCAACCCACTTCCAAAGTCCATAGTTACTTCCAAAGTGGTATCTTTACCGGCTACAACAATCCCGAAGGCAGTTGATGCTCGGCTTTCACTTGTTGACATGTCAGACATCTCCCTACAAATTCGGTCACTTCTCGCTTAAGCCCAGGCCACCAATATAGCTCTCGTAAGTCTCGATACAACTTACTCCCTCCTAGATGCATAGCACAAGGTCCATTATATGCCTCTTTCAAAATCACCAATCTCAAATCGGAGTTCTTCGGCATACAAATTCTCCCTCGAAAAAAAAAACTCCCTCACTATTTAACCCAAAGTCTGGATTCTCCCCCTTTTCAACTTGCTGAAACCGAGGAACCAACGACTCGTCTTCCAGCTGTTGCTTCTTAATCTGTTCTACCCAAGTTAGTCTCACTTGTAACTCAGCCAACAAACTTTCGTCGCCATACAAACTTAGACGAGCAAACATCGCCTTCAACTCCACCACAACCCTTCGACTTAGCGCATTAGCCATGACATTTGCTTTACCTGGATGGTACTCAATCGAACAGTCATAGTCCTTTAACAACTCTATCCACCTTCGTTGCCTAAGATTCAGCTCCTTTTGAGCCAGTAAGTACTTAAGACTCTTGTGATCCGTATAGATGATGTATTTCTCCCCATACAGGTAATGCCTCCATATTTTAAGTGCAAAGATTATCGCTGCCAATTCCAAGTCATGCGTAGGGTAGTTCACCTCGTGCGGCTTAAGCTGTCGTGAAGCATAAATGACCACTTTACCCTCTTGCATCAACACGCAGCCCAAACCTATATGTGATGCATCACTGTACACAGTGGAATCCTTACCAGACTCTGGCTGAATCAACACTGGCGCTTCTGTCAAAACCTTCTTCAACTTCTCAAAAGCCTCCTGCTGCTTATTTGTCCAAATAAAAGGTGCTCCCTTCCTTATATGTTTCGTTAACGGTGCTACCAACACAGAAAATTCTTCCACGAATCTCCGATAATAACCTGCCAACCCCAGAAAACTTCGGATCTCTATTACCGACTTCGGTGGCTTCCATTTCAAAATTGCCTCAACAAAAGGTGCTCCCTTCCTTATATGTTTCATTAATGGTGCTACCAACACAGAAAATCCTTCCACGAATCTCCGATATTAACCTGCCAACCCTAGAAAACTTCGGATCTTTATTACCGACTTCGGTGGCTTCCATTTCAAAATTGCCTCAATCTTTCGAGGGTCCACCTTGATCCCCTCAGCAGACACAACATACCCCAAGAAGGTAACTTCTTTCAGCCAAAACTCGCACTTACTAAATTTTGCATAAAGTTGCTTTTCCCTTAACACTTGGAGCACTACACGAAGATGCTAATCATGCTTCTCTTCCATTTCCGAATACACCAAGATGTCGTCAATAAAAATGGCTACGAACCGATCCAAGTATGGCTGGAACACCCAATTCATCAAATCCATGAATGCTGCCGGTGCATTAGTCAAACCAAAAGGCATTACCAGAAACTCGTAATGACCGTATCGAGTCCTGAACGCCGTCTTATAAATATCCACTTCTTTAACTCTTAATTGATGATATCTTGACCGAAGATCGATCTTAGAAAATACTGAGGCTCCTTTTAATTGGTCAAACAGATCGTTGATTCTTGGTAACAGATACTTGTTCTTGATAGTCAGTTTATTCAACTGTCGATAGTCAATACACATACGCATAGTCCCATCTTTCTTCTTTACGAATAGTACCGGTACGCCCCACGGGGAAACACTTGGTCTTATAAACCCTCTATCCAACAGTTCCTGTATCTGAGCGTTCAATTCTACTAACTCCTTCGGTGCCATCCTATAAGGCGCAATGGACACAGGAGCTATTCCAGGTAATAAGTCGATTCGAAACTCAACTTCTCTGTTCGGGGGTAATCTAGGAAGTTCATCTGGGAATACATCCTAAAATTCCTTAATGGTCCTAACCGACTCCACCGTTATCTCCTCAAGTCCAGTTTGACTTCCAAAGGCCAAGTACGCCTCACAACCTTTCTGAATCAACTTCTCGGCTCTTAAAGCCGAAACAACACTAGACAAATAATCCCTTTGTTTCCCTATGACCATTATCTCCTCATCTTCGGCAGTTCTTAGTACCATCCTCTTTGCAGCACAATCCAACGTCGCCTTGTGTTTAGTTAACCAGTCCATTCCCAAGATAAGATCAAAATCCCCAAATGGCAGCTCCATCAAATCTCCTTCAAAAGTTTTATCTTGTGTCATTAAAGGCACTGCCCTAAAAAGTTTATCTACCTTAACCGAATGTCCCAAAGGGCTTATCACTGATATCCCACTCACAGTCTCCTCAGGAAGCACATCCAAAGCCCCAGATACATCACAAGCAACATACGAGTGAGTGGAACCCACATCAATCAAAGTAGTGTAAGGCGTGCTATGAATGAGGAATGTACCGGTTATAACATCAGGAGCGTCACCCTCCTCACGACGTCGTGCAACATAAACCAACGCCAGTTGTCAAGATTCAGCGTGTCCAGCACCCCTGCCAGGTGCCCCACGTCCTCGTCCATTACCATTGCCACCTCTACCTTGCCCACGACCCCTCTGTGGTGGTGGTCCTCCTCGTCGTGGTTGGACATCCCTTTGCTCTGCAGCTAGCTTCTGAGCTGTCCTCCGAGGACACTCCCTCAACTTATGCTCCTTAGACCCACATCGAAAACATGCTCCAGTTCGTTTCCAGCACTCCCCCATATGCACCTTACCACAGTCCCTGCAAGCCTGCGGTCTATAAGTATTTACTGGAACTGCTCCAACCGGTTCCTCCATCCTTGCTCTTTTAACATTTCAATTTATGGCACTTGAGGGTCTAAAATCCCTCTAAAACCTGGGTCGATCCTTCTCACGATTCTGCCGCTCAGTCAGCTTTACCTCCTCGGCTATCTTAGCCTTATCTACCAATGCAGCAAAACCACGCTCCCTCTGTGAAGCTATCAATATCCTAAGCTCATCACGGAGGCCATCCTCAAATCAAACACTGTGCTCATATTCAGTTGCCACTATCCCACTGGCATATCGACTCAGCCTCAAAAATTCTGCCTCATACTCTGCTACAGTCTTATTACCCTGTGTTAGATTCAAAAATTCCTTCCGACGAGCATCCACATAACCAGCTCCAACATACCTCCCCTTAAAAGCAGTTTTGAACAATTCCCAGGTTACTTGCTCAATTGGGGTACTCTCCCTTATGGTGATCCACCATCGGTATGCCTCATCACGTAGCAGTGACACGGCTCCTTTCAGCTTCTGCTCCACTGAGCAGTCTAGATCATCCATGATCCGTTCTGTTGCCTCTAGCCAATGTTCTGCAACATTTAGGGCTTCTCCAGATACACCCCTAAATACTTCTACTCCGTTGGCCCTGAGTCGCTCCGATATGGACCCCCTATTCACTGTCCCAGTGCTAGCTCCAGCAACCCTTTCCAAAACCCTTAACATGGCTTGAGACAAAGCGCCATTCCCCGCAGCCCGATCATAAGACCCAGTCTCCATTGCTTGTGGCACAAATGCCTCCTCAGCTGGCCTATGCCCAGAGGATGAAGATTCAGCTTGCACCCTTCCACGACCACGTCCGCGGCCTCGTCCACGAGCTCCTCTTGTACTCATATCGAATTATCTGTTTACGAGTTTTATGATATTAGTATAATGTTCCTCTATTTATTACGAAAATGTCTTATGGAAATATAGCAGTTCAAGGATTGTTTTTGTATCATCGTAGCCTAGCTACAGTCTCATTCCTACCGTTTTACAGCTCTACCCTATCTAAAATGTCATAGTAGGGTCTCAATTCTATTCATAGCATCATATCATTACCATATATCGTAAGGAAAAACATACTTACAGACTTGGTGCCGGGGATTCAGTGCGCCACTTCTTTCTACAATCCATTTAAAACTCGAAAACCATGTTTTTGATCACCAAAAATAGAAATTTAAAAACTTTGATTTGAAAACACCCTTTATTTTGAACTCTTGATTTAAAACAGAAAAACTTGGACCATTTTAACATGTATACTCTGTAAAACATCTTTGAAAAGAATTTTCAAAAACCATTTCCAAAAATACCCTTCTTAGGCCTCAGTTTTTGAAAAATTTTCGGACCCGATCCACAGCGGAGTTGTTGCAACCTAGGCTCTAATACCACTAAATGTAAACCCCAAACCCGACCCAGACGTTATGGCCGAATCTGACGTGCCACATTGGAGTTGAAAACCCATGTTCCGTTTTAGTATTTTAAAAACCATATATTTTGTTGAGTTAACAAAGTGAATGGAAGCTGGGCACCAGGTAGGTATCCGAGACAGAGGAGGTGAGCCATGAAAGCTGCTTAAGTACCAAGCTCTTCGATTAGATCCAATCCTAGACATGCCCACGACCATTGCCACACTTTATTATATCGAGTTTAAATTTATTTAAGTGGACGTCTTTGATAAATCGAATAATCGTGGTGTTGTGATATTTTGAAATCAGGTATCGTTTTGAAAACACATCCTAAGTCTAGCCCATTTGTATAATTATCAACCAGTTTTAAAGTTATTAAAAATAAAATAATCCCGAAAAGAAATAAAAGAAAAGTTAAAATGGCCTTATTACAACCCAGGAATAAATAATAATTAAAGAAAATTTAAAGAAAACCAATGCTTATTTAAAAGCCCAAAGGCGATCACCGTGGCCACTCTATATCCCCTACGGCTCCAAGTCCCCACACCAAGGCTCACCTGCAAGGTTAAGGAAAGGGGGTGAGTTTGGAAACTCAGTGTGCAACAAGCCCCTTTCAGAGCCCAAAACAATATCAGCCTGTTGGGCCTTAGCCCAAGTCTAATCTCAATATGTATATACTGGGTCGTAGCCTTTTCATATTTTATACTTCATAACACTGGGCCGAAGCCTTTTACTGTAAACGGTATGGCCCATAGGCCCATTTCAATACCACATGTATTGTCAATGAAAAAAACCAATGAATGCAAGCCCATTTGGGGAGACTACTCAACCCACCATCCGCTACTCTCCATCCGTAACAACCAACACACCATGTGGGGAATAACTCAACCCACCAAACCATAACTCTCCACTGGCAGCATTGCTGCTTTATCATATAACTGGAGGCCAAGCCTCTTTTGATAACTGGGACAAAAACCCTTTGAATAACTGGGGCATAAACCCTTTTGATAACTGGGGCATAAGCCCTTTTAATAACTGGGGCATAAGCCCATTTAATAACTGGGGCATAAGCCCTTTTGCGCTTCCTCCATCCATATAAAAACCTAACCCAATGCATTTATGAATACCTCATGTGCATATCATACATATCATGTGCATATCATACATGTCATGTGCATATCATACATACCATGTTTATCAAAATCCCATGTATTAAATTCATATAGAAACCCTAGGGGTATAATGGTCATTTTTACCTAGGGGCAAAACGGTCATTTTCATATTATAAGGGTAATCCTGTAATTTTACCAAAAATTAGGGTTTCCATGTTCATTAACGGTTACTAACAATTCATGGGTGAAAACAGTGATTCTGGCCTATTTTTAGCGAAATTGAGTTATTGGGCCTAAAAACCCCTAATGGGCCCCACTTAGCCAATTTCGTCATCTAGGCCCATTTAGCCTATATTTCATAACGGTTTTATCAGTCTCGATGTGCAACTTAACAGGTTCTCCTTTTCTACCAATTTTTTTACAAATGGGCTCGAAAGCCCATTGGGCCCTACTTCGGCCCCTCGAGGCCCAACTTACCGTGAACGCCAAAAATCACGCTCTTACCTTTTCCAATGTTCCCAATCATCATCTGAACGAATCTAACTAACTAATGAGCATTCACTTACTCACAAGTCCTCGAAATGCCAGAATTTTGGCATTTCGGCTTTTCGGCATTTATCGCTTTAAGCTATGAAAAGTGTTTGTTACACACCTGTTTTGCGATATTCTTCGACGAGATCTCCTACACGATTTCTCCTATAACAACCGTTAATAAATCAGCTCACAATAATTGAACCAAATCAAGAACCGTCTAATATTAACACTTACACATTCGACCACCATCCATAATGACCTTAAGCACCTTACCTTTGCCGAGATTTATGACGAGATCTAGCCACTTCAGTGATCCAAGCTAATCCAAATCGACACTACGCCTTGCTGCTCCTCCACTATAGAAACCATAAAAATATTAAAAGAAAAACCCCATAAAGCCTATACCCATATTCGGCCACCTCCCTAAACTAGAGGGGTTTCGGCTTTTGGCCAATAGTTACTCTAGGAATCGTTTAGAGTTCGAGCACTTACCACAGTCTTTCTCCTCTTGAATTCGTTATGCCTAAAAGATAAGGGGATTGAACACCAACAATGAAAAGGAAAAGAGAGTTGCTGGTCAACAAAGATTCGGCACCCCTTAACTTCACTGATTACGGCTTTGCGATATTTCGGCAGAAGTAGAGATAAAAGAAAGAAACAATGGATGAATGGAGGGAAATAGTGGGCTGGTTTGAAAGAAGGGGAAGGAAGAAAAAGTGAATGGAGAGATAGTAGATTCGGCTGCAAAAAGATAAAAAAAGGGAGAAAAGACTAACCTAAAGGGAGAAAACGGCACACAAGTACCTAAGTGCCGAAAATCCCTAACAAAACCTCTCTGCCGAAAATCCCTTCTCCAATCTCCCTTATTCGGCCAACTCTATCTCCATATCAAATCCCTAAAATATCTCCCCTTATCCCTCCTTAATCCATGCACTTGACTAATTCAAACTCCTCCAACAGAATCCACCTAGGTTCCATCACTTACCCTTCCTGCTCATAAAAATAAATAACCTCATTTGCCAACACAGGGAATCGATCCCATGTCTTCCCTTAAGCTCCACACGCCACCTTTTTAGGAGCTTAGTGGCGTCACCCGTGCCACTTTACTACAGCTCTTTTTGTGATACATTTCTCCCACAACTTTACATAAGGTCACCTAGCCAGAACCCCTAACTCTTAAGTCCAAATTTTGAAAATTCTACCGGGTTTTGGCCAACACATGGGCCTTCCATAAGCCCATTTACATACTCAAATTATGAATTTCCTAATCACATACCAAATTTTAGAAACTTACTTAAAATATCAAGAATCACGAAAAATCTGAAAATCAGGATGTTAGATTTTCTCACTGAGTTTTGTCCAATATAATGGAGTTCTACATTTGCAGCCATACAAGGCTTCATACGGTGCCATTTTAATATATACTGATAAATGTTATTATAAGAAAATTCAAATAAAGGCAAATACTTTTCCCAGTTACGTTCAAACTCAAGTATACAACACCAAAGTATATCTTTCAAAATCTGTATTACTCATTCAGATTGACCATCTGTCTGGGAGAAATGTAGTGCTAAAGTGTAATCGAGTACCTTGAGGTTCTTGCAATTTGCTCCAGAATTGAGATGTAAATCGAGGGTCTCTATCCGAAATAATGGAGACAGGCAGTCCATGCAATTTGACAATCTCAGAAATATATAATTCAGCCAATTTCTCCAAAGAATAATCCATACGTACCAGAATAAAGTCTATAGACTTTGTCAACCGATAAACAATCACCCAAATGGCATCTTTCTTCTTTGGAGACAGGGGTAATCCCGATACAAAGTCCATAGTAATTCTTTCCCATTTTCATTCTGGTATCGTAACTGGCTATAATAGTCCAGAAAGCAACTAATGTTTAGCTTTTACTTGCTGACATATTAGACACTTAGATACAAACTCAGGAATATCCTGTTTTATTCCTGACCACCAGTACATCTTTTTTAGGTCATTATGAGCTTTATTCAAAATCTTTTGTACTAGTTCTAAACTTTCGATTCACATACTCTACCTCTGAATAACAATCAACCATCAGTCTCAATTTAAAATTTTGAGTCAGAAGCTAATTCATTTTGTATCCGTTTTGATTGCAACTTACTATCATTTTTTTGAGCTTCAGAAATCTACTGCAAAAGCGTGGGTCTAGCTTTTAACTTAGCTATAATTGAACCATCATTAGATAATGAAAATCAAGTACTCATTGCTTGCAAAGTATACAAGGACTTTCTGCTCAGAGCATCTGCAACTGCATTGGCTTTTCCAGGATGTTATTCAATAACAAGATTATAATCTTTCTTTCAGTAATTCAAGCCACCGGCATTGTATAAAATTAAAATCTTTCTATGACATCAAATATTTCATACTTTTAGGATCAGTGAATACATGACATTTTTCAGCAAACAAATAATGTCACCATATTTTCTAAATGCGAATGCTATGGCTGCCAATTCAATATCATGTGTCGGGTAGTTTCTTTTATGCGGTTTTAGTTGCCTTGAAGCATAGGCTACTACTTTACCTTCTTGCATCAAAACACAGCCTAAACCATTTAACGATCCATCACTGTAAATTATAAATTCCTTACCTGATTCATGCTGAACTAACACTGGTGTTTTTTTCAATAAAGCCTTGAATTTGTCAAAACTCTACTGGCATTTATCAGTCCACTCAAACTTTACATCTTTTTGCAATAGACAGGTCATTGGAGAAGCTATCATTGACAAACCTTTTACAAACCTCCGATAATAACCAGGTAGTCCCAGAAAACTTTGGACTTCAGACACATTCTTTGATGGCTTCCAATTAATTATTCAGGTCCACCCTGACACCTTCAGCAGATACAATATGCCCAAGAAAACTAACTTCCCATAGCCAAAATTCACATTTATTGAATTTGGAGTACAATTGTTTCTCTTGCAGAGTTTGCAACACTATTCTCAAATGCTCAGCATGTTCATTTTCATCTCGAGAGTAAACCAAAATATCATCTTTAAATACCACCACAAACCTATCTAAATATGGGTTGAAAATTTTGTTCATCAAATCCATAAACATTGCAGGTGCATTTGTTAAACCAAATGGCATCACAAGAAACTCATAGTTTCCATACCTAGTTCTAAAAGTTGTTTTTGGTACATCTAAATCTTTTACCCGTAACAGATAATAGCTAGAACAGAGATCAATCTTTGAAAATATAGTGGCATATTTTAATTGGTCAAATATACTTGTTCTTTATTGTTACATTGTTAAGCTATCTATAACCGATGCACAGCCTCAACGATCCATCTTTCTTCTTTACAAACAGAACCAGCGCACCCCAAGGTGAAACTAGGTCAAGAAAAACCCATGTCAATTAATTCTTGCAACTGTGCTTTCAGCTCTTTCAATTCAATAGGAGCTATCCTGTAAGGTGGTATAGATATAGGTGTTGTACCCGGGACAAGATCTATAAAGAATTCCATTTTTCTATCCGGTTGTAAACCAGATAATTCTTCTAGGAATACATTAGGAAATTCACATACATCCGACACTGACTAAATCTTTAACTCAGACACTTTAGTATCCAACACATATGCAAGACAAATTTCTTAACCTTTTCTAACATATTTCTATACTGATATTGCTGAAATCACATTAGGTAATCCATCTATTTTATCGGATTCAACATGAAGTAATTCACCACTCTGACATTTCAATACAATATATTTCTAACCAATCCATTCCCAAAGTCATATCAAATTCATCGAATGACAATAACATCAAGTCAGGTGAAAAACAATAACCTTTTACCATTAACGGACAGTTTTTATAAACTTTATCAACCATAATACATTGGCCCAGGGGGTTTGAAACTTTAACCACAAATTCAGTGAATTCAACAGGTAAATTTTTAATAGACACTAAGTGTGTGCTTATGTATGAATGTGTGGAACCAGGATCAATCAATGCAGTAATATCAGTATCAAGTAGAGAAAATGTACCAATAATGACGTTTGGTGTAGATGCATCTTTTCTAGCACAAATAGCATATGTTCTTGCAGGTGCTCGTGCCTCAGATCTAACTGTTGTATCCCTGGTAGTACCTTGACTGCCACTAACATTGTCGGGGTGACGGGGTGGTCTGCCTCTTGAAACAGGATTACTAGGCTTTAGAGTGGTTTCTATTTCTTTTTCAACTCTTTTATGACAATCTCTAAAAAAATGGTCAAGTGACCTGCATCCATAACAAGATCCACTTCTAGACCAACATTCCTCATGATGAAATTTGTCACAATGTTTACATTTCAGTTTGGGATTGCCAACACTACCCACACTGGTCATAGATGTAGATGAACATCTCGGGTTAGAACGTCGAGAGCCTCGCTCTCTTCCAGAATATCCCGTAGATGTGGTAACATGATCATAATACTTCTTTAATTTCTTAGAAGCAAATAATTGTGACTTACTCATAGTTCTGTTTCTAGAAACCCAAGCTTCTCTTTCAGCCTGTTTCTTCTCTTTACACAATTCTTTAGCTTTATGTGCTCGTTCGGCTACTACCACAAATTCCCTTATTTCGAGAATTCCAATCAACAATTTGATGTCTTCATTTAAACCCTCTTCAAAGCGTTTACATATCTCAGCTTCAGACTGGACCCATTCTCTGGCATATTTACTCAGTCAAACAAATTATCCTTCATATTCAGATATAGTCATATTTCCTTGTTTAAGCTCCAAAAATTCTTTCTTTTTCTAATCCATAAATCTCTGACTAACATATTTTTTTCTGAATTCAACATGGAAGAATTCCCATGAAACATTCTCTTTCGGTACCGCTGATGTTAAGGTATTCCAACAATGATACGATGTGTCTTTCATTAGAGATATTGCATATTTTAGATATTCGGCAGGTGTACAAGATAATTCATCAACAACCCGAATGGTGTTTTCCAACCAAAGTTCAGCCCTTTTTGGATAATCATCTATGTTAGCTATAAATTCTTCTGCATCATATTTATGAATTTTATCTACTGGAGGCTTACCAGTTCTAACAGGTTCAGCACCCTGTGGTACTTTAGGAATCGATTGAGGAGCGGGTGGGGGAGGTCGTTGTACAGCGGAGTTTGTTCTCAAATACTGTGTAAACTATTCATTAATCATTTGAAAGAAGGCTTATTTTGCCTCTTCACTTCAGCCCTCAGATACGGGCCTATCAATGCCAAATGCAGAAGCGACTCTTTAAACTGAAGCTGAAGCATTGCTCTCAGCTTCCTCAGATTCAGCTCTAGCTCGATTAGATGACATTACTATATGAAAAACATATTTAAAATGATCAGGAGTCATCACACTATGAAAAACACATTTAAAATGATCTGGAGTCATCACACTATCACAAATTATATAATGGCATGTATAGCTAAAATCGTGCTTGCTATGTTAAATCTGAGAATAGGCTAAATTGTAGCTCTGATACCCTTTAACCCGTATCCGTTGTCAAAACAGGGTTACAAAGTATTATCAAAACTTTCAAAACATTTACAGATAAATCTTGTCAATCACTATTCATTATTCGAGATTATTCATATCGTCCTTTAAATGGACCCTTAAGGCCCAATCGAGCATTAGAATCAGGTCGGGACTTAATCGAAAACTCTAAGAATTTTTCGCAAAATTACAAAAAAAAAAATTCTAAGTTACACGGTTCACACACCCATGTGGTCCAAGGGACACACCCGTGTGCCCCTGGGACACACCCGTACTACAGGCCGTGTTCGATCCCGTGTAACTCTCCAACTTGTGCACCTAGCCATGCCATACACATGTGTGCTAGGCTGTGTGGTTAATTAAATTTTTTCAAAATTAGGTGCAAGTTTCACACGGCCAAGACACACGCCCGTATTCTGGGCCATGTAGCACACACGGCTGAGACACACGCCCGTGTCTCTGCCCGTGTTCTCAATTTTGAGCATTCTGTTTTCTCAAATTTAAGGTATAGGGGACACATTGCCTAACCACATGTCCATGAACCAGGCCGTGTGTCGCACACGGTCTAGAAACACGCTCGTGTGGACAAATTAATGTCATTTCTAGCTTCATTTCTCACCCAAAAAATACCAAAAGCTTACATTTAAACTCACATCCGAATACCAACCACTTCAGGCATTCAAATTAAGCAAACTCTATCATTCATCATGGCATATCATTACATGCATACATGTTTATAATCTTACCTTGGTAGATTCCATATGTTAGACATAATTTGATCAACTACTTAACATACATGTAGCTATAATAGTATGACATTACAAGTATATCAAAAGCAACCATTACTAGCCATTCCAATGGCTAGATTACAAATCACACATTTAAGCCATCTATGGCCAAGTTAACCTATACATGCCATTATACCAAAATGATTTTACTATGTATACCCAAGATAAGCTAGTGGATAGTGTGATGATGCTCTAATGACCTACAACCTTCGCGAGCTTTCGAGCACTATAAAACAAAGGAAAATAAAATAGAGTAAGCATTACATGCTTAGTAAGTTCGTATAACAGAAACTAAACTTACCAATCCCGTTTATTAAATCTAAGTATACAATATCATGTTTTTCATCGACTTGGCAAAATTGCCTAAACACATTCATTCAATCAAACATATTAGTCACAAAATTTTCATATACATCAAGTAAACATAGATGAGCTCATCATACAATATTCTTTCAAGAAATTATCAATTCATCTCATAATTCTCTCATCATGCCCAAAGTTTTGTCCCTTGAATCATTGAAATTTTGATGGATACTCAAGTAGTACACTCAAGGTGTACAATTCAATAACTCATCAATTCTTATTCAAGAGTACCCATTAGGGCACTAAAACAAAGAACATACTCTCAAGCCACATATCGTATTACAGGATTACCAGTCTAGGCTAAATCCTTTATGTAACGTATGCTCAGAAAAGCTCAATTAGAATTACCAGTCCAAGCTAAATCCTAATTTTATTGCAACACCCCTTACCCGTGCCCGAGATCGAGACGAGGTACGAGGCATTACCTATATAAATAGGTATTTCTAGAAAATACGGGTCATAAAATTTCATTCCAAATTAAAACCAATCAAACACATTCATAATGTCCCTATTATGGGCCTACGGGACCTAAAACATGCATTAAGAATGGTTCGAGAATAAACCGAGAGCTTAAGAAAATCTTAGGAAAATTCCTAAGTTAAGCCTCACATGCCCATGTGGAGGCAATGCACAAGCCCATGTATTAGGTACACGCTCGTGCCCCTTACCCGTGTGGAATTAATTGAATTTATTTTCCATTTTGAACCTATAGGTGTTTTCACACGGCCAAGCACACGCCCTTGTCCCTGGCTCGTGTCCTTCACACAGCCTAGACACGCTCGTGTCCGAAAACCTGAGTATTTTTTTTATGACATCATCATGAATTTAGGGGCACACAACCAACACACACGCCCGTGAGCTAGGCCGTGTCTTTTACACGGCTGAGACACACGGCCGTGTCTCTACCCAAGAGCTTCCTACCATGCATACTGACTTAGAAATTTTAAGTGCATGGGACACACGGCCATCCAACACGCCCATGGGGTGACCGTGTGTCACACACGGTCTAGACACACACCCGTGTGTCTACCTGTGTGGACCATTTAAAGGCTACTTTCCAAGCCAATAGTAACCCATAGTCACTCATACATTCAAACATACTTTATAACATGCAACATGGCATATTTAGGCACTCAATTATTCCCCACCATGGTACTTTCACATCTACACAATATCATCCTATTGCATATTCATTTTTTGCTTCATTTAAAGGCATTCCAGGCCAATCTCTTGCATTATTAAACTTGTTATCATGACTTCAAATTGTGCATTCATATTTATAGTCATTTTTAGCTATTAGATCATCTCTTATCCTTTAGCACCCAATTCATACTTTACCATACATTCATAGATCAATAACATATCACATCATTATCATGCACTCATCAAACAATAATATATCCTACCATCAAAATACTAGCACATGCATGCATGGGTCCAAATGATCAAATATGAGCCATATCACATGGCTATTACAAAATGAATCATCATTATCATAGGCCTTCACAATTTGGCCAATTAGCATAACACATACCACAAAATGACCATATACATGTCATACTCAAAATAATAATTTCACTATACCTAATAGTCTTTTGATAGTGTGATCGAATACTACGACAGCTTCCGATCTTCGAGCTAGCTTGGCGAAACTACAAAGGATTGAAAGAAAGGGGAGTAAGCATTAAAGCTTAGTAAGTCCACATACAAATAATATGAAATGATAGTAAAGATTTGGCATGCAATACATAGCAAAATATATATAAGAGTATTCATCATTCAAACCTTTTTGCTTATTCATCATACGCACATATATACTTGCTCATTGTAAACCAATCTTTACCAAGGCATTACTCATTGGTTTAGCATACCCATCGTAAAGTATCAATAACCATACCTTTTTCATATGTCCTCCTCGAGACTTTCATCACATTTATTTCATTACCCGTTAAATACTCGAAATACTATTGGATACGCGGAAACTTGCACCTAAGCGCCACATATACATACGTAGCCAAAGCTACCTCATAACATATAAACATACATAATGAATTTAGACCAACTCAACAAACTCGGATGTCACATGCATCGCATCCATAATGAACTTGGACCAACTCTACGAGCTTGGATACTTCACATATATCACGAACTTGGACCAACTCAACGAGCTCAGATTTCTAAATTCCTAGTGACATGTCACTTGTATCCTAAACTATTCCTAAGGTTCAAATGGGTTTTTCTCACTGCACATAGCATTTCCATCGTACTTGCCCGTGACGTCATATGTAACGGCCATAAAAACATTTATGCTTCCGTAACGTTCAATAAGCATATAACTCATAAGCACAATACAATATTTATCATAATATATTAAAGCATTAAAAACATATTACAACACCATATTATTTGCATATGTACTTACCTTGGTACAAAATGATGATAATCGAGCCTAATCGTCGTATACTTTATTCTTTCCTTGATCAAGTCCCGGTTCACGTTTTTCTTGATCTATAATGCCAAATTTAACTTATTTATTACTCATATTATTCAAATGGGTCCATAAATCATACTTATACAAATTTACATTTTGACCCCTAAACTTTCACATATTTACGATTTAGTCCCTGGGATCGTAAAATAAAATGCATGCATTTTCTTGATTACCTAAGCTTGGCCAAACTTTTTCTATGCTCATATCAGCCCATATTTTCTTTTATTTCACATTATTACTATTCACTTTTACATTTTTACAAACAAGTCCCTTGTTTAGGTGTTTTCACTAAAAATCACCTAATAAAAGATGTTAACCATGCATCAAACATTCATACTCCTCCATAAATCATCAAAATACAAGCATGTCATGCATGGGTCAATTTTCATACATGAACCTTAGCTCAAAATATAGCTAGAAATGTGTAGACTATGCTACCGGGACTTTAAAAGTACAAAGAACATTAAAAACGGGGATAGGGAACACTTACTATTGAGCTTGGAAATGTTGAACAAAATCCTAGCTATGGTGCTTTGTGGTTTTCGGCAGGCAAGGAGGAAGATGGACACATTTTTGGTTTGATTTTCCCTTTTTATTCTTTTGATTACCTAATGACCAAAATGCCCTTAGGATTTCTCCTTCCAATTTTTTCTATGCATGTCCATTTTTGTCCAAAATTTTAGAAATTGGTCAAGTTGCTAATTAGGACCTTCTAATTCATGATCTAATGCAATTTCATGCTTAAAACTTCTAGAATGCAAGTCTTACGCTTTGTTCAAATTGGTCCCTAAAATGCAATTAAACATTTTATGCATAGAATTTCTTCATGAAACTTTCACACAAGCATACATTCATAACATAAAACTCATAATAATCATAAAATAATTATTTCTATCTCAAGTTAGTGGTCTCAACCACTGTTTTGACTAGGCCCTAATTCGGGATGTTACAACTCTTCCCACTTTAAGGATTTTCGTCCCCAAAAATCTTGCCGATAAAAAGGTTTGGGTATTGTTTTCTCATGGTCTCCTCGGGCTCCCATGTAGCCTCTTCAACCCCATGTCTCTGCCATAAAAGTTTCACAAGAGCAACACTTTTGTTTCGCAATTGCTTGGCTTCCCGAGCCAAGATCTTAACAGGTTCCTCACTATAAGTCATGTCTGGTCTGATTTCAACTTCAGTCGGTACAATCACATGTGAAGGGTCAGATCTATAGTGGCGCAACATAGACACATGAAACATATCGTGAATCTTTTCTAATCTAGTCGGAAAAGCCAATCGATAAGCAACAGGCTTTATCCTTTCAGTAACCTCATACGGTCCTATAAAATGAGGACTCAACTTGCCTTTTCTACCGAATCTCAAAACCTTCTTCCATGGGGATACTTTCAAGAATACCTTATCACCAACCTGATATTCAATTTCTTTCTTTTTTAAACCTGCATACGACTTTTATCTATTCGACGCCACTTTCAAACAATCACAAATTACTTTCACTTTTTCTTTGGTTTCCTTAATCAAATCTATCCCATGAATCTTATGCTCCTTAAGTTCAGTCCAAGCTATCCCTATTTCAAAAATATCAGATTTACTAAAAACGAGACAAGAAAACTTACCCAATTAAGCCATGAATGTTTCTTCTCTCTCTCCTGGGGTTTCCATGTATTTTTGGGGAAGAAGATGAGTAAATAAGATGATATTTTCTTTTTCATCTTTTAATTAATTAAATTAGTACAAATTTTAATTTAGTCCTTGCCTTTTTTCTACATTTCCATGGATAAGTCACCAAAATATCTACATACTTTTCTTTAATGGTCTAATTACCATATAAGGACCTCTATTTTTTAATTCCATAGCTATTTAATCCTTGTAGCTACTAGAATTCAACTTTTACATTTTATGCGATTTAGTCCTTCTCGTAATTAAGCACATAATTAATTAAATTTTCTTATTAGAATTTTCACATGACATTTCTAACATATTATGGACCATGTAATAAAATAAAAATAAATTTTATTTTCGGATCGGATTTGTGGTCTCGAAACAACTATTTCGATTTCACTGAAAAATGGGTTGTCACATCAACCAACTCCTATGTTTGTTTAAGCTCTCTGGTAAATGTTGATGAACTAGAGGTTATTTTCATAGTTATTTACGTATGTTAACTCTACATGCATAAGTATCAAATTAGTATGTAAGGAAGGAAATTTCTTGATTTTGAGTTAAGTGTTAATGTTTCTTGCATGCATGTTTGGTTTCAGTGGTATAATGATCTGATAAGTTTAATTATTTATATTTTAGATCAAGATACTATAGACGGTTCAAGTAATAAAGGCAAAGGTCATACTATATAGACTTTGTTATATTTTTGGTGAGTTCTTTCAAACTTTCATGTGTGTAGTATTCTTGTTTTATATTTCGTGTAAGGTAAGTACTTATGCTCTATAAAGGTGAAGTGTGCGTATATGAAAAATGGTTATTCAGTGTTGTCAGTCTAATTTGAAATGTCTGGGTTAAAGATTAGAACCATTCTTCATGCTTAAGCCACTACCTTCTACTTCTGACATGAATGATGCGTTCTGAATCATGAAAATGATATTACAGAAAAAATATTCATGGTGATGCCTTCAATACAATATACATTAAACTAGCAGATCATGATACTTGAAAATAGTTGTGTAGCATCTAGTAGGGCAAATGTATATTGCAAACCAAATTGGTGAAACACGGCAAATGATACAGACAAAGGAATATGAATGAAATATATGATATGAATCTAACTAAGGATTTGGGTACGTGGCTAGCATGAAGAAAGATTATTTGTATAGTTATATGGGCACAATGTATGCGTCGAAGGAATAGTAAAATGGCGTATAGACTCTCTATGTATGATACTCACTATATGGTGAATTGTGTGAATGTGTTTGAATATTTGGTATGATCTGTTTGAAGTATTAGTGGTTATTGACAAAACTTCTACTAGAACTCACTATAACACCTCTAAACCCGAATCTGACACCGGAATAGGGTTACAGAGTGTTAACGAAGGTTTAAAAAAATTTACAGATAATTCATAATAGCCACTATTCATTTTCCGAGATTATTCGTAACGTTCCTTAAATGGACCCTCGAGGCCCAATATGAGCTTTAAAATCAAATCGAGACTTAATCGGGAACACTAAATTTTTTTGTGAAATTTCAAAAAATTTTCAAGTTACAAGGTTCACACGGCTGTGTGGTCCAAGGGACACGCCCGTGTGACCCTAGGACATGCCCCTACTATAGGATGTGTTTGAAACTAGGTAGCTTTCTGACTTGTGTCACACGGCCAACCTCACGTCCGTGTGTTAGGCCGTGTGGTTAATTTAATCTTTCAAAATTAGGTGCAGGTTTCACACAGCCAAGACACACACCCATGTTCCTGGCTGTGTCGGACACAAGGATGAGACTCACACCCGTGTCTCTACCCATGTGCTTAATTTTGAGCATTCTATTTTCTCGAATTTAGGATGCAGGAGACACACGACCTAACCACACATCCATCTACCAAGTTGTGTGTCACACATGGTCTAGACACACGCCCGTATGGACAAAATAAAGCCATTTCCAGCTTCATTTCTCACCAAAAATTTTACCATTATCCTGCACCAAAACTTACAACCAAATACCAACCAATCCAAGCATTGATTTTAAACAAATCTTTAACATCTAATATGATATAACATAGCATCCATACATGTTTAAATTCTTACCTTTGTTTAATCTAAACATTGAACATCATTTAGTCATTTATACTTAACACATAAGTGTTTATCATGACATTATGCTTTATAAGTACTAAAACATACTATTACTAGCCATTCCAATGGCTAGGTTACAAACATCATTTTCAAGCCACTAATGGCAAAGTATCTTATACATGTCATTATATCAAAATGATTTTTACTATATATACCCAAAATAAGCTAGTCGATAGTGTGATGATGCTCCAACTGATTTCCAACCTTCGCGAGCTTCCCAGCACTATAAAACAGGGAAAATAAAACTAAATAAGCATTAAATGCTTAGTAATTTTGTATAATAGGAATTAAAGCTTACCAATTTACATTTAGTAACATTAAGCATTCAATAACATGCTCTTTCATCAATTTGGCAAATTTACCTATACACATACACTCAATCAAACAAGTTAGTTACCTAAATATTCACATAAGCATCAAGTAAGCATAGACGAGCTCACCATACTATATTCTTTCAAGATGTCATTCATTTCGTCTCATATCATGTCAAGTAATTTATCCATTGAATCATTGGAATTCCGATGGATATTCAAACAGTACACTCAAGGTGTACAATTTAATAACCTGCCAATTCATATTCAGGAGTACCCATTAGGGCACTTAATCGGAAGAACCTTATAACATATAACAGGGTTACCAATCTAGGCTAAATCCTTTTTGCAATATATGCTCAGAAGATCTCAATCAGGATTACCAATCCAGGCTAAATCCTAATTGTAACATATGCTCGAAAGGAATTATATCAGGATTACCAATCCAGGCTAAATCCCGTTAACAACAATACAGGACCTTATTCAGCAAGGAAATTTCGTTAATCCATCGAAATCTAATATTCAAACGGAATTTAACCCTTTTCAAACAATCTCAAGCATGTAATCATTTCTTATGTTATAGCATTCAAATTAACTAACACAAATATAAAACACATTCCATACAATACAACATTTAATTCATCATATTTACAAGCTCAATTAAGTTACACGAACTTACCTCGACACTTGTTAGCGTACATAAATCAGCTAATCCGAAACTTTCTCTTTTCCTCGATCTAGTTTCAAAATTTGTGTTATCTAGATCTATATAAATGAATTTATTCATCAATTTATCATATTTCACATTCAAGTGGACTCATTTTACATCCTAGGCAAAATTACCATTTTGCCCCCAACTTTTCCATAAATTTTAATTTCGTCCCTGGGCTCAGTAAATGAAATTTATGCAATTTACTCCCTATTCCAAGCCTAACCAAAATTTCACTATAAAATTTATAGCACATACAATCTATAAAATTTAGCTCCTTACCTAGAAGGAGCATAATTTGAGCTAGCACTAGTGGATTGAATTGTTAAAGGACTATGATTCCACGATTGAGTATCAACCTAGAAAAGATAACATAGTGACCGATGCTTTAAGTAGAAGGGCAGTGCTTGAATTGAGGGTTATGTTTGCTCGCTTGAGTCTATTTGACGATGGGGGTATCCTAGTTGAGTTGCAAATAAAGCCTGTTTAGATTCAAGAAATCAAAGATAAGCAGAGTTTAAATGAATCTTTAGTACCTCGGTTTAAACAGGTTAAGGATAGGTTGAATGAGGATTTTTGGATCAATTCTAATGGGATTTTATGCTTCAAAGGTAGATACTATGTACCTAATGATCAAAGTTTGAGGCAATCTATACTTCAAGAAGCACATAGCACAACTTTTATGCTATGTATCTTGGAAATATTAAAATCTACCGTGACTTAAAGGAAGTGTATTGGTGGCTGAGTCTTAAATAGGAAATAACAAAGTTGGTGACGAAATGTTTCACTTGTCAACAAGTTAAGGCTAAGCATAAGCTTCCATCAGGGTTATTATAGTCAATTTGTATTCCGCAGTGCAAGTGGAAAATAGTGTAATGCCACAAAAATTTATTTTTTGACTTTTGTAAATTTTGACACAACTGCATATCTGCTTCAGTGGTTAAGTGCTTTGGTTGTGCGTGTATGGTCTCAAGTTCAAGCCCTACATTTGGCAAATTTTAGCATTTTAATAAATTAAGCTTTACTCTTGTTCAGTAGGCTTAAGTTTGATTGTAACACCCCTCACCCGTATCCAATGTCGAGACAGGGTTAGAGGTGTTAACGGACTTAAACATTCACAACAACACATAACATGTTACCAACCATGCATGGCAAACAAGCATATGAACATCAGCAATATCAAACATAACATAAATAGCAAGATTTATAAGTCAGAATCATTAGCTCACTAAAGACCAATATATTTGGCGAAATTATAATAACACATGTTATAAAACTAGGTCCCTATACATCCCCCTCACTTGATAATTCTAGCATATGTGTTTATACTGTCAAGGTGTTGGCTTGATAGTGTGATGCTGCATCCGACGATCTCCAACCCTAAACTAAGCTAACAACACTAAAAGAAATGGAAAGGAGGGGGTAAGCTTTATGCTTAGTAAGCTCGCATGAAATAATAATAAGCAATTTACTAACATGCTTTCCGTAGTAAAACTAACCCAATTGTACATTTACACATGTTCTGGTTAAGCTGCTTTCTTGAGTCACAGTCACTAAATTATTTATATCTAAAGTTACGAAACTCCAACTTAAGATCCGTTAATTTTACCATAAACCAGACTCATATATCTTTCCACCATAAAATTTTCAGAATTTTTTGGCCAGCAAATAAGTACATTTTATTATTCAAAGCCTCCCCTATTTTGCTGTTTGATAGCTTCAACCTTTCTTTAATAAAATTTATTTATCTCATAGTACGAGACTCAGATAATGTTTCAGTTTATTTCTATTAATAGAGACTCATCAAATATTCTAAGAATATAAATTATAACCCATAATTATTTTTATATAATTTTTGAAAATTTTTCCAAGTCAGAATAGGGGATCTCGAATTCATTCCGACACTGTCTAAAAAAAACTAGAATATCACATAATATACAACTCTTTTGCTCCCTCTGTTTCTTTTATATGAAAATATACTCATTAAGATTTAATTCCATAATTTATTTTAAATTTAATTCAACTTACACAATTTTTGGTGAATTTTCAAACTGCTCCTATTCAACACTATTTTACTACTAAAATTCACTCTTACATAATTTCACTTAATCCATTTTGTCTTATTGAAGTTCACTCAAATATCGAGCATATTGCTCAATATTTTCTTAAATATATACCTGCACTTATTCATCATATAATCATGTACACATGTACTTTTACTTAGTCGATTTTCCCGTTGAACTATTCGGAATAATAACTGATACTTAGTTGCCTGCACATATTTTCACACTTGTAGCCAAAGCTGTCTGGTACGCATAGTAGCCTGCACTTAGTACTACACATGCGACCAATTATTCGGTACACGTAGTAGCCTGCACTTAGTACTACACACGTGACCTAACAATAGGGGATCACGTAGTCATTCTGAACCAGTCTCTCAAAAACTTAAATATCTCATAATATAGAATTCCTTTGCTTGCTCTGTTTCTATTATATGAAAATAGACTCATTAAGATATAATTTGATATCTCATTCAATCTCTGATTCAATTTCTACTATTTTTGGTAAATTTTTAGATTCACGTCACTGCAACATTCCAGAACAGTTTTATTGTCAATTTTGATCTTTCACACTTCAATTGTATTCATAACTTTCTTGCTCATAAGTTACACACGTATATACTTACACTTATCATCACAAAGTCATACACAATTTCATTTAATCAATTTCCCAGTTGAACGCTTCGGAATAATAACAGATACGCGATGGTATCGCACACAACCCACCTTTAAAATCGAAGCTCTCTTGTACACATAGTGGCCTTCACTTAGCACCACTCATGTGACTTAGCTCGATTGTACACATAATTTTGACTCTTTTGTACACATGGTGAACACTTAGTACCACCCATGTGACCTAGCCAGTTTATGTCGTAGCTCTCTTGTCTACATGGTGTCCTTCACCTAGAACCACGCATGCGACCTAGCTACATATATCCCGTAGCTCTCTTGTCTACATGATGTACACATAGTATGACTCATGCAACCTAGCTACATCATAATGTCTCGTAACTCTCTTGTACACATGATGTGCACTCAGCACCATACATGTGACCTAGCTACATACCATCTATATCATCCAATCTTTACGAAGGTTCAACCGGGATTTCTCTCTCTTTCTAATACTTGATTCCATACTTCCAATAGTCAATTATGATTAAAAAATCAGCGACAATACAAAAAATATGCTGAAATACAAAAACATAATAAAGATAATGTATTATTTACATACAAACTTACATACTTTCTCATTTCCATGTCGAATTAATATTGAACATTTAAATCATCATAATTATACTTACTTTCAACACCTCGGCAATCATAGTAAATATATCAATTTTACATTGAAACATGCATAAATTAATGCTTATTATACATATGAACTTACCTCGATACTAAAACAGCCATTTTACCAACTTTACCGATTTTCGATTTTTCTCCCATTCTAAATTTAAATCTTGTTTTTGGGATCTAAAACATCATATTTTACTTATTTAATTAATTTAATATTCAAAATAGTCCTTAACTCAAACTTTGGAAAAATTACAATTTTGCCCCTAAACTTTTGCATATTTATACTTTTGCCTCAAGGCTCGAGAATTAAACTTCATCCATTATTCTTATGTTTTATGACATGATGATCATTTTCCCTTCTATGGCAACATCAAATTCTCACTCTAACACATAGTTATAAACAATAACAACTTTTACCGATTAAGCCGTTTTACTCATTTTTGCTTAAAACCGCTTAGCAAAAGTTGTTTAACATAATTTCAGCCTTCATATTCTACCATAAAAAATCAAAATAAACACATTTCACCTATGGGTATTTTTCCAAATATGAACCCTAGCTTAAATTATTGCTAGAATAAGCTTAATCAAGTTACCGGGATTCCAAAATCGTAAAGAACTTGAAAAACAGGGCTAGAACGGACTTACTATTGAGCTTGGAAAGCTTGAAAACCCTCGCCATGCTTCCCCCATGCTAATTTCGGCCTCCATGAAAATGATGAGTCAATTTTGGCTTTATTTTCCCTTTTTATTTCTTTTAATTACCAAATGACTAAAATACCCTTAAGGCCTTTCTTTAAAATTTTGTCCTATTCATGCCCATTCTTGTCCAAACGAAATATAATGGTCTAATTACCATTTAAGGACCTCCTTTTTAAACCCCCATTTCAATCAAGTACTTATGAATTAGAACACATTTTTCAACTTTTACAATTTAGTCCTAAAAGTCCAATTAAGCACTTTATCAGTAAAATTACTTAACGATATTTTTACACAATATTTTAATCAATAAATAAACCTTAAAACTTAATCGGAATAAATTTTTTGACTTCAAATTCGTGGTTCTAAAACCATCGCTCCGTTTAGGCCCTAAATCGAGCTGTTACAGCAACTTCTGCAAATATGCCCTAATAGACAAATTACACATGCAATCTATAAAATTTCTTATCAATACTCTAACACATGCATCTAATCTCTCGGTAAATCATAAAAATTAATCGAAATAAACTTTTCTATCTCAGATTTGTGGTTTCTCAACCACTATTCCATTTAGGCCTTATTTCGAGATGTTACATTTCTCCCCCCTTTAGGGATTTTTGTCCCCGAAAATCTTACTGGTAAAAAGATTCAATATCTTTTCTCAAAATTTCTTAAACATCTCCAAACAAATTTTCTTCAAAGTAGTACTTTCAAAATCACCCTACTATCAAATTGAAATCCAATATAACTAAGTTTCAACTCGGTATGACCTCTATATTAATCAAAAACTATTTCCAATTCTCACATTTGCTTTCACTTTTTTTTTATATCCAAAAACTCTGCATTCAGCTATTAATACAGCTCAATCATTATTCTTCTGTCTAATTTTATCATTACTAAATCCACATTATCTCATTCACAATCAAAATTTATTTTTAAAAAAAATCCAGCAATCATATACTTTAAGCATCATACCTAGATGAGTTAATTAACTAAGTCTACAGTCAGCCACCATATTGGTCTTCCTTGGATGGTATTCGGTCGTACAGTCATAGTCTTTAAGCAGCTCAATCCACCATACTGCCTAAGATTTAACTCTTTCTGAGTGAAGAGATACTTGAGGCTCTTGTGATCCGTGTAAATGATACACTTCTCACCGTATAGGTAATTCCTCCAAATCTTTAGTGCGAATACCACCACGGCTAACTCCAAGTCATGGGTCGGGTAATTCATCTCATGCATCTTAAGCTAGCGAGATGCATATGCTACAACCTTACCATCTTGCATCAATACACATCCCAAACCAACATTTGATGCATCGATGCAAACATTGAACTCTTTCCCAGACTCTGGCTGTATTAAGACAAGGGCCTTAGTCAAAACTTTCTTAAGCTTCTCAAAACTCTCTTGCTGGGCAACAGTCCAGTTAAATAGCACACCCTTATACAATGACTTAGTCAGAGGTGCAGGAATCAATGAAAACCCCTCAACAAAACGTCTACAATACCCTTCCAACCCCAGAAAACTGTGAATCTCAGATACTGTTCTAGTCGGCTTCCAATCCAAAACAGCTTGAATTTTTCGAGGATCAACCCTAATCCCTTCTGTAGATACTACATGGCGCAAAAAAGTTACCTCTCGTAACCAGAACTCGCATTTGCTGAACTTGGCGTACAGTTGTTTCTCCCTCAAAATCTGCAGAACAACTCAGAGATGCACATCATGTTCATCTTCAGTTCTTGAATACACCAGGATGTCATCAATAAAAACCAATACAAATTGATCCAGATAGGGCTAGAACAGTCGTTTCATCAGATCCATAAAAGCCGCTGGTTCATTTGTCAGTCTAAATGGCATCATTAGGAACTAGTAATGACCTTAACGAGTCTTAAATGTTGTCTTGTAAACATTAGCTTCTTTGACCCTAAGTTGATGGTATCCAGATTGGAGATCAATCTTAGAGAAAATCGAAGCTCCTCAAAAATCGATCGAATAGATCATCAGTCCTTGGTAAGGGTACTTATTCTTAATGGTCAATTTATCCAGTTGTCGATAATCGATGCCCATACGGATGGATCCATCCTTCTTTTTCACAAATAGAACCGACGCTCCCCATGGAGACACACTAAGTCGGATGAACCCTCGATCCAGTAACTCTTGAATTTGAGCTTTAAGCTCCACAAGCTCTTTCAGTGCTATTTTATAAAGGGCGATGGACACCGGAGCTGTACCATGAAGGAGCTCAATTCCAAACTCAACTTCACTATTTAGAGGAAACCCAGGCAGCTCATCAGGAAAAACATCCAAAAAATCTTTAACTGTTCTGATATCTTTAACAGAAGAAACCTCTGAATCTGAAACATCGACGTAAGCTAGATACGCCTTACAACCCTTACAAACCAATTTCTCGGCCCTTAATATAGATATCACATTTGAAAAGCAATTCTGACATTTACCAATTACAACTACCTCAACATCCTGCACAATTCTTAGTACCACCCATTTCATAGCACAATCCAAGCTCACTCAATGCTTAACCAGCCAGTCCATTCCCAGAATTAAGTCGAATTCTTCAAAAGGGAGTTCCATCAAGTCTGTCGTAAAGATAACTCCCTATACCTTCAAAGGCACATCTCTAAATAGTTTATCCACTCTTACTGACTTCCCCAATAGACTCAACACGGTAACCTCACTCGAAGTACTCTCAACCATGATACCCAAAGTCTCAGACACATTACGGGCTATATAGGAATGAGTAGATCCTATATCTATCAGTGTAGTATGAGGTGGATTATAAATGAAGAACGTACTTATGATAACATCTGGGGTATCTCCATCCTCTCAGCGACGTGCAGCATAAACCAGAGCTGGCTGTCTCACCTCCGTATGGCCATCACCTCTGCCCGGTGCCCTCTGACCACGACTCAAACCATTACCACCTCTGGTCTGGCCACGACCTCTCGGTGGCTGCTGAACACCCCTCGGCGGCTGAACAGTACCCATACCAGTAGCTCGCATCTAATCGGTCCTTCGTGGACAATCTTTGATACGGTGCTCCAATGATCTGCACCTCATAAATGCTCCAATCTTTTTCCCGCACTCGCCCTAATGGCATCTCTCATAATCCGCATAGGGCTGTGATTCAGTAGCAACAATAGGGGCCCCAACTCTGATCGGCCCATCAACTCTGGCCTTTTTCATAGGCCTCAGAAATGAACTTGGGGGCTCCGAATCCCTCTTATTCTTGCCCTTTTCCTTCTCATGGTTCTGGCACTCAGTGCGCTTTACATCCTCAGTGATCTTTGCCTTATCGACCAAAGTAGAAAAATCTTGCTCCCTCTGTGGAGCTATCAGAACCCTTAGACTATCCCTGAGGCTATCTTCGAAGTGGACACACCGCTTATACTTAGTAGCCACCATGCCTGGCGCATAGCGGCTTAATCACAAAAATTCTGCCTCATATGCAGCCACTGATTTATCTCCCTGAGTCAAATTCAGAAAATCTCTCCTTCAAGCATCCACGTAACTAGCGCTCACTTACTTTACCTGAAAAGCAGTCTTGAAGAATTCCTAGGTCAACCGGTCGGGCTGAGTACCCTCTTTAACTGTAAGCCACCACTGATAAGCTTCATCTCGTAGCAGTGACACTGCACCTTTTAATTTTTGCTCAGGGGTGCAGTCGAGGTCATCCGTGATCCTCTCTGTGGCCTCTATCCAATATTCAGCTATGTTAGGGGCAATTCCAACAATACCCCTAAAAATCTCAGCCCATTAGACCGAAGTCATTCCATAACAGACCCACGACCCACAGTACCAGTATTGGGATCCTCTCCAAAATTTGCAACATAGCTTGGGACAGTACGTCATCCCCATCCGTACGATTAGATACTGCCAAAATAACATTATTAGAACCTTAACATAATTTAATCAAATGACATATTTCCCTAATCAATTAGGAATAAATTTCCCCCTTACTAGAAGACTTATCGAGCCCACGAACAAGAGTTGAGCGCAAGAGGAAGAACAGATTCTGTAGTGAACCGAAAAGCATGATTGAACTGAAACAATATACCTGGAGGTGTAATGACATGTATAGACAAAGAAGAGAAAAGCTGAAAAAGCAGAAGCCAAGTAGGGACCTACCAAAAACACAAAACCCAGATTCGGAGAAAGGAGTAGTCAATCTACACTCAACACGAAAGTCGGAAGCACTCGCTTTGACAGAGGCGATATTGGAACAGTTACCCCCTAACAGAAATTGGCAGCACAAGAAGAAAGAAAGAGGAGATGAGAGTTCAGCAATGAAGAAAAAAGGAAATATTGATGGAATAAAAGCAATATTTGGCTACAAAGAGAGGAGGTATTCGGCTACAGAAAATCGAGTGAAAGCGATGGGAAAGCAATGACAATAATCGAGAGAAGAAAAGTGAGGTAGAGATGGAATGAGTAGAGAAAGAGGAGAGAAAAATCACAATAGGTAGAAGAAAATACCTGAATGGTCTATTCGGCCTCAAACAAAAATGTAAAAAACAAAAAGTAACAACAACCAAAATGGAGAGCAAAACTAGAACACAATTTTGGCATGAAGAGTAGAAGGTCCTCTGGCAGATTTTGCCAAAATGAACTCCCCTAATCAGCAACCCCAACACTCTCCTCAATTGGCTCCTCAAATCTCTCCAACCGATCACTATCTACAACCCAATATCCCTCATAAAATCCCTCCATCATAATCTCCTCAAATACCAATTCAAACCCCCTCACTCAGCAGTGTTTCGATCAACTTCTACTGCCCCACGGCAAAGGCAGCAAGAAAAAAACTCCTTTGCATCACCAAGATTCGAACCCCAGACCTTAGACATCAACAACACGCCACTCATCCCGTAGACCAGCAAGCCCTTTCTGTCATGTTTTACCCAATTTTTTATTAAAAGCCTACTGACTGGAGACAGGGTTTATTCAAGAAAGAAACAAAATTTTGCACAAGCCAAGGCTTGAACCCAAGACTTCTCAGACTCTTCCCAGAACACATAACCACTGAAGTAGATACACAGTTGTGTCACAACAATAAAAATAATTATTTAAGATTTGGGGCGTTACATTTCTATTGTTTTAGGTTGTTTTTTTATGGTGTTCAAGTTTAAGTTTGAGTTTTAGCATCATTCTATATTGTGATAAGTATTTTCCATGATTGTTGGATACACGAAGGTTTGGAAAACCAAGTTCCTCCAGCAGAGTAAGACTCATCTTGGACGCTATTTTTGAGTGGTAAGAGTTCAATTTTGATTTTAGTTACTGGAGTTTTGACAAATCATACATTAATTTATACGGATATTTTGATGGTTTAGTGATATGATTTATTAAACGAACGTAGGTTTCATGAGTTTCAGGTGAGTGGGTGATTAATTTTGATATTTGGTGTGTGAAAATAACCCAAAAACTCCATTGAATTCGATTTAATTGTGAAACAAAAGTTGTTTTTCGAAATTGCCCAGCATCACACAGTCGTGTGTCAAGCTATGTAGTAGACCATGTGCGCTACATGGTTGTGTGGTAGGTTGTGTGTTGAGCCGTATGGAGCATACAACTGTGTTAATTCTTGCAGGAAGTGTGGGTAGACCATTTGGACCACACGAGCTAGCTCTTTAGGCCGTGTGGGCCTTTTTGCTCAATTTTAAGACCATTTAGAGGTTGTTTGAGGGATTCGAAATTTGGGTCTATAGGTTTGTCACGTGTGAATATGTAATACGATTGTACAAGTATACACATCAAATCAAGTAATAAAGTGATAAATGAGATCGTCTCCACAAGGATCGAAATGGATTAAAATGGTTGAGTTATCACTATGAACTATACTAATTAAGCTATAGCAAAATGAACAGAATAACAATTTGATGAGGAATATTAATGTATAAAATGTTAAGATCAACTACTGAATAAATTACTATGGCAAATCTATGAGACAAAGTTGGGAGGATTTATGTTATTGAAAGGGAAGGTTGGAATTACTCATATTATGTTTATAACATAATAATATCACAGCAAAACCTTAACCAAATTACTGTTCAGAGTATAACTATTGCAGTTTGCTTCTTTCGAGAGTTGGACTTTGTATGTCTACAGGTCTCAAGAATGATACCCTCACACTATCCTTCCTATCTTTGTATGTCTAGAGTGCTACAAGTATTCGCTTGTATCATTTGATTACGATCGAACTCACTTAACCTCTTTAGAAGTAAATCAAGTCTAAGAACATTCCATGCATTCATCTATGTCTATAGCTTGCATGAATGTATTTAAGATAACCCAAATTGAATGAAATAGTATATCTAACCAAAATAATATCAAGGTCATTAAAAGTAAAAAAAAATCATCCAGTAATTCCAACCTAATGAAACTAGCTCATGGGTTGGGTACTAAAATCCAAAATATCAACATCATTCAACATCATCATCCACAATTTAAAAATCAAAGAATCAATTAATGGAATGAAGGTAGAACTGCAGGAAGCTTTCACCACTCCTGCTTTAACTCTGATGCTACCAAAATGTGCAAAACCCAAGGTTGAATGCATCATCCCCTTCATTGTGTCTCTACTCTCTTCTTAAGCTACTACCCTTTCCCATTTTCTTAAAAATTTCCACGAGATTTTTCTAGAGAGAAAAACTCCTCTTCTTCTCTTTCTCTTTCTTCTTTTATAGGGTAGGTCCCCCTCTCTCAGCACACACAGTTGCTCCCACTTTTTCTTGTGAATTTATCTGGTACACGTACAGCTGGCTGAGAGTGACGAGGACTGAGTGCTACGTCATCATCTTCCTAAAATTACCATGGCATTTTTGTTGGCAATCTGTCCAACCTTTTGTCATGGCAATATCTCACTTACTTCATTACCTTCCTCCTTTTCCTCATTCTATTTTCCCTTCCTACACCTGCTACATACAACAATCCAAACTTTGTTAAGAAATATTCTAATAATAACCTGGAAATGAAAATATATCCACTTAAGTATAGGCAATTCATCAAGTTTAAAGGCTTGAGATATAACTCAAGAGTTATTACACCCCCAAACCTAAGTTCTTACTTATAATATGTATGAATGTAGGGATGCAATTTGCCAATACAACATAATTACCTCTTGTACTAGTAAACCATACGAAGAATATTTTATACCTCCATTCTCAGTAGTCTTTTGTCTCAAAAAACTGGTTCAAATTTTATAGGGTTTTTAGCATACGAAGTGCAAAAAATGCTACCTAAAAATAAAAGTTCCTAAATATTCATGAAATTTTGACTATAGCAAACACCTCATAATGTACTTAGTTTACCATTCCTCTAAAATCAGTTTCTCTACTCACAATTATTCTGTCATTGCATTATTTAATTGCAATCTTTTTAGGGAATTCATCTTGTCACATGGTTTCTTTAGTTGACAATCTCAATGGAACATACATTAGATTGCCAAGTATTACACCATGCCACAATTTGAATGTAATTCACTCATGAATCTATGGCTTTTAACTTTGAAGATCGATGGAGCAAACAACTACCTCTTTAGCTACTCAGCCTAGAATTGCAGTAGAGTGTCCCTAAACTATTTTTTACTCATTCTTCTTTGAACTTGCTTTTCTGGTCAACAAAACAATAGAGCAAATAAAATATTACTGGACTAATCAACATTTTCAAACATTGGAGTGTTTCAAGGCATTTCTATCCATTTTTTTATTCATTGCCAATTTACTAAACTTAGCTTCAAGAACTTCCAAGTGCATTAAAAGAAACCTACTATAGACTAGTTGCAATTATAATTAGCTTATTCTATGTTTAAGGATTAATTTTTACACAACTATCCTAAGCTAAAGATACCTAATCAACTATCACAATTTTCTAAACTTATTGAAGAATTATTATCCTCATCAAACATTATAGAAAATAGTGTACTTATCATAGTCTAACAATCATTTGACAATTGTATGTCATGGCAAAATGAGTGACAAAATGAGAAAATGTTAAAACAATTATCTAATGCATACAATATGTACAACACACCCCTAAACCTAAGGGTGCATTGTCCTCAATGCATGATCAAACACAAATTGCAAAATGCTAAAAGAAACATATATATATTGCAATGAAAACAATCATGAATGCATGAAAAAAACACATGTTATATAATGAAAAGTATACAAATGAAAATAAGAATAAAAGCTTGGAAAGAATTTGGTGTTGCTTTAATTGGGTCAGGTAGATTTTCGTGCAATATGCTTTTAACGCTACTTTCTTTTTAGCAAATTGATTGGCACTTCTTCGTCTTCATCATCTGATTTAGTGAGATCATCAATCAGTTGATTAATCCCATGATCTTGCTCCGATATGGGTGCAACTAATTAAGGTGTAGTAGCAACTTCAATTGCTACAAAAGGTTAATTCATTTCATATACTTCCTTATTAGATTCAATGTTCACTGATTTTGTCTTATCTTCATCCCACTCTGTTTCTTTTTTTTTTTTTCGCTCTTCAGTGGTTGTGTGTGTGCTATGTCCAATCTCAATAGCTTCAGCTTCATCCTTATCCTCTAGATTCCATAGTAGCTCAGCGGGAAAGTTGGCGAATACAGGCATAGGCTTGGTAAAATTTTTTTGCTGAGACTTCTTAATAGTAGCATCCTGCTTCCATACATAGCCCTAAAAGATAGCCATCTCCTCTTGCGCCCTACCTAGACTGGTAGCTCTCCGCAAATGTTGCTTCTTCATCAAACAAAATTATTGTTGCAACTTCTCTAAAGCACTGAGCAACTGCTACTCAAAATCATTGTGAGAAGTGGATGGAGTGGCATGTGCACCAGTTGGTGAAGAGGATGTTGATGCAAAGTCGAGATGTTGATGTCGTGGCAAGTCCTCCATTGAAAATCGCATGGCAATCTACTTTATGATGGCTCCTTTATTTGGAATTTTATCCTTGTTAGTTTGAATAGAGACAATCAGTCATTGATAGAATGCAGTAGTAAGAGATGGAAAATTTAGGGTACTCATTTTCTTTTTGGCACATCGATGAACTTTAAAAATGACTTTGCTGACATTAATTTTTCTTCCAGTCATGATAGAGTAATGTAACAACATGCACTCTTTTGAAATAGTAGAGTTTTGAGTTGAAGGGTTGATACGTGATATTCGTGACAGGTTTTAAAAAAATTATAATGAATCGTTCTTGAAACTAACTATTCTCACAATAAAGGCAAGTGTACCTATCGAACAGTAATATTGTAACACCCCGAACCCGAGACCGTCACCGGAGTCGAACACGAGGTGTTAACAGACTTTAAACCACTTATAAAAAAATTTTCCAGACACTGCCAATCTGCGTACTAGTCGCTAAAAAAATCATATCTTGAGTTCAGAAACTTGGAATCCAGTTCCGTAAAATTTCCCCGAAACTAGACTCATATGCCCATCTACATATTTTTTTTTAGAATTTTTGGTTGGGCCAATTAGTACAGTTTATTATTCAAAGTCTCCCATGTTACAGGGATTGACTACACTGACCTTTGCGCATTACAACTTGGATATCTCCCTGTACAAGGCTTCAATACTGATGTCGTTTGTTTCTATAGAAACTAGAGTCAAAGAGGAATCTATACATATATGGCATGACTCCTAATTATCTCTGGTTAATTTATAATTAATTTCCAAAGTCGAAACAGGGAATCCAGAAACCGTTCTGGCCCTGTCTTACGAGAACCTGAATATCTCTTAACATACTGTCCATATGATCGTTTCGTTACTTTCCTACGAAAATAGATTCATCAAGGTTCGTTTACATAATTTATTCACTATTTAATTCCATTCCTACTATTTTTAATGATTTTCCAAATCTACATCACTGCTGCTGTCAGCATCTGCCTTTAAGGTAGACTTTACCTATTTCATAGTTTCCATGATTCAACTAGCCCTTTTAGCATAAATAGCACAAATTATGATAGTGATTAACCATTCCCATGGCCAATCCTTGTTAAGCATATCCACACCTCTCAATAACCATATCCATACCAAATGATGATAACATTATGCTCAAACATATATAAGCCATTTTCGCATGGCTATCCAAAATTATACAAGTCCAAAGGGTCCATGACCCACAACAAAAAGGGTAGTCCTATACATGCCATTTCGAAGTTCAACCAAAATTGTACCAAAAGGGGGGGCTTTGATAGTGTGGGCGAATTCGACTTCAAAATCCCGAGTCCGATAGTTGGAGAACCAAAATCTATAAAACAGAGAATCAAGGAGACGGAGTAAGCAATTTATGCTTAGTAAGTTTTGAGCAAGGGATTCCAGCACAACAAAAGTATAGCATTCATGTAGCTAAACGGATAATTTCATATGCACAATTTTTCAATGTCATACTTACTTCACATTACCAACCCTTTTATTCATACACAAAGATCAACTTAGCCAAAGGCCGGTAGCTCATTTATCAACTGAGCGAATACTTATTTGTAAGGGCTCAACTAATTCAAAGCACATACGAAACATACCTTAATGTTGGGATGTTTCAAGCGTATTAACTGAAATTTTTAAAGCAAGATCATTCATTCCCAAATCACGTACCTTCGGAATTTAACCGGATATAGCTACTCGTTCAAATGCCTTCGGGACATAGCCCGGTTATAGTAACTCGCACAAATGCCTTCGGGACTTAACCCGGATTTAGTAACTCGCACAAATGCCTTCGGGACTTAACCCGGATTTAGTAACTCGCACAAATGCCTTCGGATCTTAGTCCGGATATGGTCACTTAGCACAAAGCCTTCGGGACTTAGCCCGGACATCATTCAAATAACCATGCACATTTAACAATAAATCATGGCACATTCGTATTTCATTTTCGTTAGCAAAACTCGAACACAAGACACTTATCATTCTTGCAATTTCGGCTCAATAGCCACACACAAAGAGCATGATTTTGATTTGCATAAAACATGATCTAATCAAATCATAATTTAAGCTCTTTTACTTAAAAACTTACCTCGAGTGTTGTCGAACGATTCCGATAGCTATTCGACCACTTTTTCCTTCCCTTTATCGGATTTAGTTCCCCTTTGCTCTTGAGCTTAATTAAACAAATAAATTGATTTAATCATTTGAGCATCGAAAAGAGGAACACAAGGCACTTAGCCCATATTTATACATTAGACATTAAAGTCACATATGTACGGAATCATGAATCAAACTCAACATTTTAGCTAATTTTCCCCCTTGGCCGAATTTTCTAAGCCAAGACAAAAGCATCAATATGCTTGCCTCTAACCGAATACATGCAACACCAATCTCCTTCCTATGGCCGAATATGCATGTCTATGTTGGGGCCGATTGCAACACTTAATACATTCTACAAGTATGGTTACTTGTATTGACTAAACACCATTTTTTTTCAAGTTCAAAACTTGGCTAATACACACATATATACACTAGTAAAGCATCCTCTCCCTTTCCATCAATTTAACACATGCATTACTCATTAATATACAAAAATTATATTCGGCCTTAGCACACAACTTGCTAGCCGATTCTTCTCCATCTAGCAACCAATGCATATATGTGCTCACTCAAAAATGCTAAAAAGAAGATTCAAGAATCATCAATCCACCATCACATGCATCATTAATAAGCTTCATATTTAGCATGCAATGGCATTAACACAAAATCCACCTAGGCCAAATATCATCCCCATGACATAGCAAAGATTTGAACCATGGGCTAATTAGAACTCAAGCTAGCAACTAAAAACATGCATGAATCTCATGGCACAGCCTCAAACATACCTTGATCTAGATACAAGTATGGCCAAACCTCCTCCTAATCCTCTTCCAAACCAAACATGAAGCAAGAACTCCTTCCTCCTTCCTTAGAATTTTCGGCCAAAAGAAGATGAAAAAGGATGAACAAAATTTTTCTTTTCTTTTCTTTTACTCACGGCAATGGGGGGGGGAAACAACCACACACTTTTTTTTTTGTTTTCATCATATTCCCTTTCATTATTTTATGCCCATGCTCCTTATTTTATCATACTTCCCATGAAACACTAACTCAACATGTTTATGACATGTTCTTGCCCATCACACTTGGTCTACCATGCTTGTCATGGCCGGCCACTACTAATTAGGGGGGAATTTGACATGCAAGTCCCCCCTTTTTATTTCATGCACTAATAGGTCCTTATGCTTTGACCTATCACATTTCAAAATTTTCTCACATAAGTCCTATTTACTAAAATTCACCTACAATTAAACAAAATTCAAACACGAAATTTTCACACATGCACATGTACATATAATGAGCATCAATTATGACGGTTAATTATTTTTATGACTCGGTTTAGCGGTCCCGAAACCACTTCCCGACTAGGGTCAATTTTGGGCTGTCACAACTCTCCCCCACTTAAGAAATTTTCGTCCCCGAAAATCTTACCGGTAAATAAGTTTGGGTATCGTTCTTTCATCGAGCTCTCGGTTTCCCAAGTAGCTTCCTCGATCCCGTGTTTGAGCCATAACACCTTTACTAGCGGAACCCTTTTGTTTCGCAACTCCTTCACTTCACGAGCTAGGATACGCATCGGTTCTTCTTCATAACTCATATCGTCTTGAATTTCAACCTCTGATGGGCTAATTATGTGCGATGGATCAGATTTATAGCGTCGAAGCATCGAAACATGAAAGACATCGTGAATCTTTTCAAGTTCAGGGGGCAAAATCAATCTATACGCAACCGGACCAACTCGTTCGGAGATTTCGTACGGCCCAATGAATCTCGGGCTCAACTTGCCCTTACGGCCAAATCTGAGTACCTTTTTCCAAGGTGAAACTTTAAGAAACACTTTATCTCCCACCTGATATTCAATGTCTTTTCGTTTCAAATCCGCATACGATTTTTGACGATCTGTGGCTGCCTTCAGACTTTCACGGATTACCTTTACTTTCTGTTCGGTATCTTTAATCAAATCAACTCCGAAAATTTTACTTTCACCGAGCTCGGTCCAAAACAATGGTGTACGGCATTTACGACCGTACAAAGCCTCGTAAGGTGCCATCTTAATACTTGATTGAAAACTATTGTTGTAAGCGAATTCAATCAAAGGTAAATACCGTTCCCATGAACTACTGAACTCGAGGATGCAACATCTCAACATATCCTCAAGTATCTGAATTATCCGCTCGGATTGACCATCGGTTTGGGGGTGAAAAGCAGTGCTCAAATGCAGCTTGGTACCCAAAGCTTCTTGCAATTTCTTCCAAAATTGTGAGGTGAATCTCGGATCTCTATCCGACACGATAGAAATAGGTACCCCGTGTAATCTCACAATCTGAGAAACGTACAATTCAGCTAGTTTATCCAATGAAAAATCCGTACGCACGGGGATAAAGTGAGCCGACTTAGCCAGTCTATCGACAACAACCCAAATCGCATCTTTCTTACTTGCTGACAATGGCAGTCCGGACACAAAGTCCATTGTGACTCGATCCCATTTCCACTCAGGTATCATGATCGGCTGAAGTAATCCTGAAGGCACTTGATGTTCCGCTTTCACTTGTTGACATATTAAACATCTCGAAACAAAGTCGGAGATGTCTCGTTTCATACCATGCCACAAAACCAACGTTTCAAATCGTTGTACATTTTCGTACTCCCCGGTGAATTGACATTCGGCTACAATGGGCTTCGTTCAGAATCATCGAAATGAGTTCCGAATTCCTTGGAACACACAAACGACTTCTGAACCTCAAACAATCATCATCATCAATTTGAAACTCCGATTCCTTGTTCGGAACACACTCAGCCCGTTTTGCAACCAATTCATCATCAACTTTCTGGGCTTCACGAATTTGATGAATCAATAATGGTTTGGCTTTTAATTCAGCTACTAACACATTGTCGGGTAGAACAGACAAGTGCATATTCATCGCTCGTAAAGCAAACAATGATTTTCGGCTTAAGGCGTCCGCAACCACATTAGCCTTTCCCGGGTGGTAATCAATGACAAGCTCGTAATCTTTCAACAACTCAAGCCAACGTCTTTGTCGCAGATTTAAGTCTCTTTGAGTCATCAAATATTTGAGACTTTTGTGATCCGAAAATACATGGCACTTTTCACCAAATAAGTAATGTCGCCATATTTTTAAAGCAAATACGATGGCAGCTAGTTCAAGATCATGGGTCGGATAATTTTTCTCATGTGGCTTTAATTGTCTCGACGCATAGGCCACCACTCGACCTTCTTGCATCAATACGCAACCCAACCCAAGTAGGGATGCGTCACTATAAATGACAAACTCTTTGCTTGATTCGGGTTGCACTAAAATTGGAGCTTCAGTCAAATAAGTTTTCAGTTGATTGAAACTTTTCTGACATTTCTCCGTCCATTCGAACTTAACATCCTTTTGAAGTAGCTTCATCATTGGTGTGGCTATCATCGAGAAACCTTTTACAAATCGTCGGTAATAACCGGCGAGCCCCAGGAAGCTCCGAACTTCGGTAATATTTCTTGGAGGCTTCCAGTTAAGTATGGCTAAAATTTTGCTCGGGTCAACTCGAATACCCGATGCGGATACCACGTGACCCAAGAAGCTAACCTCTCTTAACCAGAACTCACACTTACTGAACTTAGCATATAACTGCTTATCCCGCAAAATTTGCAACACTAATCTCAGGTGCTCAGCATGTTCGGTCTCATCTCTTGAATAGACCAAGATGTCATCAATGAACACAACTACGAACCGATCCAAATATGGTCTGAAGATCCGATTCATCAAATCCATAAATATCGCAGGGGCATTAGTGAGTCCAAACGGCATCACTAAGAATTCGTAGTGACCATATCTCGTTCTAAAGGCAGTTTTGGGAATGTCCGAATCTCGAATTCGCAACTGATAATAGCCCGATCTCAAATCTATTTTTGAGAACACTGAGGCTCCCTTCAGTTGGTCGAACAAATCATCGATACGCGGTAACGGATATTTGTTCTTTATTGTCACTTTATTCAGCTGACGATAGTCAATGCACAACCTCATGGTTCCGTCCTTCTTTTTCACGAACAATACTGGTGCACCCCAAGGTGAGAAACTTGGTCGAACGAAACCTCTATCCGTCAATTCTTGCAACTGAGCTTTCAACTCTTTTAACTCGGTTGGTGCCATACGATACGGAGCTATCGAAATCGGCGTAGTCCCAGGTACAAGCTCAATACCAAACTCTATCTCCCGAACAGGTGGTAAACCCGGTAATTCTTCAGGAAAAACATCCGAGTATTCACAAACCACCGGCACAGATTCGGGTTTCTTTTCTAATTCTTTGTCATCAAGTACATACGCAAGGTATGCTTCGCACCCTTTTCTTACATATTTCTGGGCCAACATTGAGGATATTACAGCTGGCAACCCCTTTAAGTCCGTAGACTCAACTCGGATTATCTCGTTATTTGCGCACCTCAAATCAATAGTCTTGCTTTTGCAGTTCACAACTGCATCATGCGCGGTCAGCCAATCCAAACCAAGAATAACATCAAATTCATCAAATGGCAAAAGCATCAAGTCCGCCGGAAAACAGGAACCTCGAATTACTAGGGGACATTCCTTACACACTTTGTCGGCAAGCACGTAACGACCCAAGGGATTTGACACCCGAATTACGAACTCAGTAGACTCAATAGGTAAAGTCTTACTGGATGCTAAGGTTTCACATATTTAAGAATGAGTAGAACCGGGGTCAATCAAAGCAATTACATTAGTATCAAAGAGAGTAAAAGTACCGGTAATAGCATCAGGCGAAGAAGCATCCTCGCGGGCACGTATAGCATAAGCTCTAGCAGGCGCACGAGCCTCGGATCTAGTCGTAGCATCTCTAGATCCTCTCTGACCACCGCTAGCATTACCCGTATTTCTAGATGGTCTACCTCGAGCAGTGGTAGCACCCGGTTTCCCACTCTGATTTACATTCTGTTCAGACAACCTCGGGCAATCTTTAATGAAGTGGTCAACTGATCCGCACTTGTAACAGGAGCGGTCAGGGAATCTATAACTCCCCGAATGCCATTTACCGCAATATCGACATTCCGTTCTATCTCGACGTTCATTCCTAACACTGGCGACCGAAGTGCCTCGTGTACCCACAGGGGGTCGATCACGATCTCGTCTAAAAAGGCCCGAAGTGCCTCTAGACCGGCCCACATCATCTCGAAATTTCTTCGATGCCTGTTGAAGAGACTTTCCTGAGGATCTTTTACGAAACTCTCTAGTTCCCACATCAACTTTTTGTTTTTCTTTTCTAAGCTCTTCGGCTTTACAAGCTCGTTCGACAAGTACTACGAACTCTCGTATTTCAAGAATGCCAACGAACATTTTTATATCTTCATTCAGCCCATCCTCGAAGCGTTTACACATGATAGCCTCGGACGAAACACATTCCCGAGCGTATCTACTAAGTCTAACAAATTTTCGCTCGTAATCAGTAACTGACACAGAACCTTGCTTAAGCTCAAGAAATTCCTTCCGTTTTTGATCAACAAATCTCTGACTGATATACTTTTTCCGAAACTCAGTTTGGAAAAACTCCCAAGTTACTTGCTCTCGGGGCACAACAGAAGTCAGAGTACTCCACCAATAGTAGGCAGAATCGCGTAGCAAGGAGATAGTACACTTTAGGCATTCATCGGGTGTACAAGATAGCTCATCGAGTACCCGGATAGTGTTGTCCAACCAAAATTCAGCTTGCTCGGCATCGTCGCTATCCGTAGCTTTAAATTCAGTAGCCCCATGTTTTCAGATTCTGTCAACTGGGGGCTTATTTGACCTTATTTGGTCAGTTACCGGAGGTATTGTAGGTGCGGGGGTGGTATTTGTCGGGAATGGAGGTTGTGGAACAGCCGTATTAGTTCGAATGTATTGGTTGAACCAATCATTCATCACGTTATAGAAAGCTTGTCTAGCTTCATCATTCGGGTTACTAGCATTAGGTTGAGAGTCCGCCGGCGCTGTCCCTTGTGCGGGAGCAGGCGCTACAATCTCAAGATCATCAGCTACCGCTCGGTCGGGATCGGGATCCATTACTATAAATAAACACATTTACAATTGTCAGAAATCACCACACTATCAAATAATCACATAAAATGGCATGTATAGCTAGACCCAACGCATTACGGTAGTCCTAGAATCGACTAAACCGTAGCTCTGATACCAATCAAATGTAACACCCCAAACCCGAGACCGTCACCGGAGTCGAACACGAGGTGTTAACAGACTTTAAACCACTTATAAAAAAATTTTCCAGACACTGCCAATCTGCGTACTAGTCGCTAAAAAAATCATATCCTGAGTTCAAAAACTCGGAATCCAGTTCCGTAAAATTTCCCTGAAACTAGACTCATATGCCCATCTACATATTTTTTTTTAGAATTTTTGGTTGGGCCAATTAGTACAGTTTATTAGTCAAAGTCTCCCATGTTACAGGGATTGACTACACTGACCTTTGCGCATTACGACTTGGATATCTCCCTGTACAGGGCTTCAATACTGATGTTGTTTGTTTCTATAGAAACTAAACTCAAATATGAATCTATAAATATATGGCATGACTCCTAATTATCTCTGGTTAATTTATAATGAATTTCCAAAGTTGAAACAGGGAATCCAGAAACCGTTCTGGCCCTGTCTTACGAGAACCTGAATATCTCTTAACATACTGTCCATATGATCGTTTCGTTACTTTCCTACGAAAATAGATTCATCAAGGTTCGTTTACATAATTTATTCACTATTTAATTCCATTCCTACTATTTTTAGTGATTTTCCAAATCTACATCACTGCTGCTGTCAGCATCTGCCTTTAAGGTAGACTTTACCTATTTCATAGTTTCCATGATTCAACTAGCCCTTTTAGCATAAATAGCACAAATTATGATAGTGATTAACCATTCCCATGGCCAATCCTTGTTAAGCATATCCACACCTCTCAATAACCATATCCATACCAAATGATGATAACATTATGCTCAAACATATATAAGCCATTTTCGCATGGCTATCCAAAATTATACAAGTCCAAAGGGTCCATGACCCACAACAAAAAGGGTAGTCCTATACATGCCATTTCGAAGTTCAACCAAAATTGTACCAAAAGGGGGGGCTTTGATAGTGTGGGCGAATTCGACTTCAAAATCCCGAGTCCGATAGCTGGAGAACCAAAATCTATAAAACAGAGAATCAAGGAGATGGAGTAAGCAATTTATGCTTAGTAATTTTTGAGCAAGGGATTCCAGCACAACAAAAGTATAGCATTCATGTAGCTAAACGGATAATTTCATATGCACAATTTTTCAATGTCATACTTACTTCACATTACCAACCCTTTTATTCATACACAAAGATCAACTTAGCCAAAGGCCGGTAGCTCATTTATCAACTGAGCGAATACTTATTTGTAAGGGCTCAACTAATTCAAAGCACATACAAAACATACCTTAATGTTGGGATGTTTCAAGCGTATTAACTGAAATTTTTACAGCAAGATCATTCATTCCCAAATCACGTACCTTCGGAATTTAACCGGATATAGCTACTCGTTCAAATGCCTTCGGGACATAGCCCGGTTATAGTAACTCGCACAAATGCCTTCGGGACTTAACCCAGATTTAGTAACTCGCACAAATGCCTTCGGGACTTAACCCGGATTTAGTAACTCGCACAAATGCCTTCGGATCTTAGTCCGGATATGGTCACTTAGCACAAAGCCTTCGGGACTTAGCCCAGACATCATTCAAATAACCATGCACATTTAACAATAAATCATGGCACATTCGTATTTCATTTTCGTTAGCAAAACTCGAACACAAGACACTTATCATTCTTGCAATTTCGGCTCAATAGCCACACACAAAGAGCATGATTTTGATTTGCATAAAACATGATCTAATCAAATCATAATTTAAGCTCTTTTACTCAAGAACTTACCTCGGGTGTTGTCGAACGATTCCGATAGCTATTCGACCACTTTTTCCTTCCCTTTATCGGATTTAGTTCCCCTTTGCTCTTGAGCTTAATTAAACAAATAAATTGATTTAATCATTTGAGCATCGAAAAGAGGAACACAAGGCACTAAGCCCATATTTATACATTAGACATTAAAGTCACATATGTACGGAATCATGAATCAAACTCAACATTTTAGCTAATTTTCCCCCTTGGCCGAATTTTCTAAGCCAAGACAAAAGCATCAATATGCTTGCCTCTAACCGAATACATGCAACACCAATCTCCTTCCTATGGCCGAATATGCATGTCTATGTTGGGGCCGATTGCAACACTTAATACATTCTACAAGTATGGTTACTTGTATTGACTAAACACCATTTTTTTTCAAGTTCAAAACTTGGCTAATACACACATATATACACTAGTAAAGCATCCTCTCCCTTTCCATCAATTTAACACATGCATTACTCATTAATATACAAAAATTATATTCGGCCTTAGCACACAACTTGCTAGCCGATTCTTCTCCATCTAGCAACCAATGCACATATGTGCTCACTCAAAAATGCTAAAAAGAAGATTCAAGAATCATCAATCCACCATCACATGCATCATTAACAAGCTTCATATTTAACATGCAATGGCATTAACACAAAATCCACCTAGGCCAAATATCATCCCCATGACATAGCAAAGATTTGAACCATGGGCTAATTAGAACTCAAGCTAGCAACTAAAAACATGCATGAATCTCATGGCACAGCCTCAAACATACCTTGATCTAGATACAAGTATGGCCAAACCTCCTCCTAATCCTCTTCCAAACCAAACATGAAGCAAGAACTCATTCCTCCTTCCTTAGAATTTTCGGCCAAAAGAAGATGAAAAAGGATGAACAAAATTTTTCTTTTCTTTTCTTTTACTCACGGCAATGGGGGGGTGGAAAAAACCACACACTTTTTTTTTTGTTTTCATCATATTCCCTTTCATTATTTTATGCCCATGCTCCTTATTTTATCATACTTCCCATGAAACACTAACTCAACATGTTTATGACATGTTCTTGCCCATCACACTTGGTCTACCATGCTTGTCATGGCCGGCCACTACTAATTAGGGGGGAATTTGACATGCAAGTCCCCCCTTTTTATTTCATGCACTAATAGGTCCTTATGCTTTGACCTATCACATTTCAAAATTTTCTCACATAAGTCCTATTTACTAAAATTCACCTAAAATAAACAAAATTCAAACACGAAATTTTCACACATGCACATGTACATATAATGAGCATCAATTATGACGGTTAATTATTTTTATGACTCGGTTTAGCGGTCCCGAAACCACTTCCCGACTAGGGTCAATTTTGGGCTGTCACAAATATAGCTTTAGCAAGACCGAGTTGTCAAACCTAAAGGAACCAAAAGTACTAGTAATGACTGTCTTTTTATTATCTAGCCTAAGAATAATGGGATTTGTTTAACTAGCTAATTAACTAAACTAAGAATTCAAAGAAAATAGAATTGGGGAATTACTTTTGGAAAACTCGATTGATTGAGACAATACCTAAGGAAAAATCCCCCTAGACTTCACTTGTTATTTGACTCTGAATCAGACGATTTATTCATTTGACTTGATGCATAGAAATCACTAAGTTATATTATTATCTCTCTCGAGACTAACAACGTCTAACCCTAGGTTGAATAATTGAAATCTCTTTCTAATTAACTCCCTAGGGTTGCATTAACTCAATCTATGGATCCCCTTATTAGGTTTCACCCTAATCCGGAAAAATCTTGTCACCCTATCTCAAGGCACGCAACCAACTTCGCTTAATTATGACAAATGTACTCTTAGACAAGGTCTATTCCTTATCTGAATAAGAGCTTAACTTGAGTCAATATCCTGGAATATCAAAACAAGAATTAAGAACACATAATTAAGAACAAGTCAAATACTTATCATACCATTCAGATAATAATAACAAGATCTACCTTAGGTTTCATTCCCCTTAGGTATTTAGGGGTTTTAGTTCATAACTAAAAAGGTAAACATCTTAGAAGAATAATGAATACAAAGCATAAAGAAAAACCCAAAACTCCTGAAGGGTAATTAAGGGGAGATCTTCAGTCTTGATGATGAATCCGATTGGTAAGATGGATCAATCGGCTTTCCTTAAGCAGTTCCCTACTTCCTTCCCTATGTGTGTCCCCCTTTTTCCTCCTCCTCTAGAGTGTATTTATAGGCTTTGGAATGCCTAAGAACCATCAAAATTAGCCTTTTCTGAAATGGACTAAACTTGGGCTCGGCAAGGACATGCCCGAGTGACACGCCCGTATGCGATTACTTGAGGCCGTGGTCAAGCCTGTTAAATAGGCACGGGCGTGTGGTCCACCCGTGTGAGTCGTGCTTCGATTCTTCCAAATTGACACAGCCGTGTGGTCTGCCCGTGTGAGGAGGTCTAGGCTGTGTTGATTTTGTACGTTGGCTCATTTTCTCCGTTTTTGGCCCGTTTCTCGTTCTTTTCACTCTTCTATGCTCACCTAAGTATAAAACATGAAATTAAGGCATTAGGAGCATCAAATTCACCAATTTTAAGAAAAAATCATCCATAAAATGTGCTAAGCATGGGATAGAAATATGTATAAATTACAGTTTATCAAGGGCTAAGGCGAGATTTAAGAAAATGATACCATACCCGACATTGGGGCTTCAAAGAAACGAGCTCAATTGTGTAGCAATCTTGTTGAGAAAATGTCCATTTTGTTCCTTCTACACAGAGATCCTTAGGAACTTGTTGTTGTCCCTCTATTATTATTGGCACAACAAATTGAGAATGTTTATCAGGACCCTTAAGTAAACCATATTGTCACAACAAATTGAAACGTCTCGTACATAGATAAAAGCATTATTTGGAGAGGTTAAGTGGGCATAAAATTCCTTTACAGCCTTTCTAAGAACATCGTCAAGATGAAGGAAAGAAAATTTGCCAGCCATATTTTTAAACTATAAAAAAAATCCCTTTATTATATCCCATAAAGGTTGTGTCTTGAAAAAGAAAACCTTTCTCCATACAAAAGGGTCACTTAGATGTGTTCATGGTGTACTTCTCTTTAGCAGCTTTGTTGAAAAATGTTTCTGGTGGCATAGAGGGAGTAGCACGTCGAGCCATTTAGAGCAAGAAAGAGTAACTATAAAATAAAAATGAGAACTTCACAGTTATAGAATAAACAAGGAAAATGGTGAAAAAGAAGACATTGTCAGTAACTGTGATAGAAAATGAATTGATTAGGGTAAAAGTGAGAGAAAATATGGATGTGATGTAGATGATAAGAAGGTTGAAATCATGTCCTGACACGATAAAATAAGGATTGGGCAGGAAAAGAAACATAAAAAAATAGGAAATTAGTAGAAGATATTAAACTATAAATTTGTAATTATTTCAAATGGGTTATCCACTAAACTATAAAGTCTGGTCTGTAATATACCTGCAAAGAAAAAATTAAAAATTAATTAACTGATGAAAGAAATCTTAAGCAAATATAGGAAAGAGACAAATGTAGATTTGCATACTACGTAGTTCGAAGAGCAATGGAATGTTTATCTCGAGTCAGAGGAACACCCTAATAATGCTTCAAACATTGGCCATTCATTTTGAAAGTAAGGCCAGTCTTGACATCTTTGCCTTTGATAGCTACATGCAGTAAAGCATGACCATAAGGTCAATGAGATGGTCATGAGTGCTTTCATGGACCAAAGCGATATTGGGCCATTTTGGGACAAACTGGCCCAATGGGCCTATGGGCCCACAAAGGGAAATCACACAAAAGTGTTGTAATTAGTGGGCCAAGCTGTGTAAACTATACGGCTAAGGCCATTTTTGGGCTATGTAGGTCATACGAGCGTGTGGGCCCACACGGGCTTGAAATATGGGCTATAAGCCTATTATCACTGGTTGACTGTTAAAGTTGCATGGGTCGCCCAAGACGACTGTGGACCTACCGTTGGGTCAGTAAGTACCCTTAGACTCCATATTGATGAAATGATCGTTATACCTATAATAGGTAAAATGACTAATATACCCCTATGTGATGTATGACTATTCGAGCATGCCATTTTTACTGTATACACATTTATATTATGTTGCATTGCATGGGGTGGGATACATGATTTTGGAGGAAGTGTACTGGAAGGCTATAATTCCATTACTGGCAGCTCTGCTGTAAATATTGTTTTAGTGCCGCAACTGGTACGACTTGGTGTGTAGGGTTCGGTAGGTCGATTTTATCCCCACATGGTGTGTAGGGCTGGTACGGAGATGGTGTGTAGCAGATGGATTGGGTAGGATTCTTTATTTTCATACTGTATTGAAATGGGCCTTACTGAAACGGGCTCAAGCCCAGACTACTTCTGCTACTAAAAGAGGAGCTAAAGCCCCTAACTGAAACTAAAAGGGCTTAGGCTCAAATTTGAGTTTACTCTAATTGTATGCTTTTATGGGATTGCACACACTGAGTTTTCGTAAACTCACCCATCTGTTAACTGTGCAAGAAATCCCCAAGCTTAGATAGATCGAGGAGATGGAAGACTCAGAGGTGGCCACCCGACGAAGTTTCTTTTATTATAATTAAGATTTTCTTTTATTTTGGGATTTCAGTTTGCAATATGGCCTCTTTAATTTTATTTTTATTTTAAATTGGGGATTTAATTACTTGAATTTTATTCTGGTAGTAGTAGGTCTCAGATTTTCAAGAAAGTATAAACAAATGTTTTTAAAACACCACGTTTACACAACCCATTTTGAAAGCTTCCGCAACAAACACTGTTTTAAATTTTAAGTACAAACTAATATAATTAATATTTTTCTAAGACAACTTGAGATTTCAAAATGAACTGGACATCTTAAACTTTTGTTAAGAACCAAAAGAAGTTGATTTTGTAGAACGAATTTTCACGCATTAGTGTTCACGAATTTTCACGTCTAGGCCAGGTTTGGGGTGTTACATGTTACAATTCTCCCCCTTAGGGATTTTCATCCCTGAAAATCTTATCGTTGAATAGGTTTGGATATTGCTGTCTCATAATATCTTCAAGCTCCCATGTAGCCTTTTCAACACTGTGTCTACGCCACATTACTTTTACCAATAGAATTTTCTTATTTCACAATTCTTTAACCTCACGAGCTAAGATATGGATCAGTTCTTCTTCGTAGGTCATATCAGATTGAATCTCAATCTCAAACAGCGGAATCACATGCGAAGGATCGGATTTGTATCGTCGAAGCATCAATATGTGAAACACATTGTGAATCTTTTCTAACTCAAATGGCAACAACAAACGATAAGCAATCAGCCCGATATGTTCAATAATCTCATATGACCCGATGAACCTTGGACCCAATTTGCCTATTCTTCCAAATCGGAGTACTTTCTTCCACAGTGATACTTTCAAAAACACTTTATCATCGATTTCAAATTCAATGTCTTTCTGTTTCAAATTTGCATAAGATTTTTAACGATCGGAAGCTGTTTTCAGACTATCTCAGATCACTTTTACTTTATGTTCAGTCTCTTTTATCAAATCAACCCCGTGAATCTTATTTTCACTGAGCTCAGTCCAATAAAAAGGTGTACAGCATTTTCTACCATATAAGGCTTTGTATAGTGCCATTTTAATGCTCGATTGAAAACTGTTATTGTACGTGAATTCAATCAAAGGCAATACTGTTCCCATGAAACTTCAAACTCAAGAATGCAACATCTCAACATATCATCGAGTATCTGAATAATCCGTTCAGATTGAGCATCCATATGTGGGTGAAAAGCAGTACTGAAATGCAATTTTGTACCTAAAGCCTCTTGCAGTTTCTTCAAAAATCGTGAAGTAAATCTCGGATCTATATCTGACACAATAGATAATGGCACACCATGCAATCTCACAATATGGGAAATTTATAACTCAGCTAGCTTATCAAATGAACAATCAGATCGCACCAAAATAAAACGGGCTGATTTCATCAATCGATCAACTACAATCCAGATTGCATCTTTCTTTCTCAGAGATAGGAGGAAACTTGAAACAAAATCCATCGTCACTCTATCCCATTTCCATTTAGAAATCATAATCGGTTGTAACAAACCAGAGGGTACTTGATGTTCAGCTATAACTTGCTAATAGATTAAGCATTTCGCAACAAATTTAGAGATATCACACTTTATATTAGGTTGTCAATAAAGCTATTTCAGATCATTATACATTTTCGTACTACCCAGATGTATAGATAAACAATTGTTGTTCGCTTCGTTCAAAATCATCTAAATCAACTCTGGATTTCTCGGAACACAAATTCGATCTTGGAATCTTAGACAATCATCTTTATCAACTCTAAATTCTGAATCAGTATTTAATTCACTCTGAGCTTGTTTTGCTAAAATTTCATTATCAACCTTCTGAGCTTCGATAATTTGTTGAATGAATAATGGGCTTGCTTTTAATTCGGCTAAAACCAACCATCATTAGACACAACCAAATAAGCATTCATCGCATCAGCGACAACATTTGCTTTTCCCAGATGATAATCAATCACAAACTCATAGTCTTTTAGCAATTCTAACCACCTTCTTTGTCGCAAATTCAAATCTTTCTGAGTGATCAGATATTTCAAACTCTTATGATCAGAATATACGTGACATTTCTCACCAAAACGATAATGGCGCCAAATATTCAAAGTAAACACAATCGCAGCTAACTCAAGGTCGTGCGTTGGATATTTCTTTTCGTACTGCTTTAACTGTCTCGAAGTATAAGCAATGACTTTGCCTTCCTGCATCAAAACATATCCCAATCCGTTGAACGAAGCATTATTATAGATCACAAATTCTTAACCCGATTATGGTTGTACTAATATCGGAGCTTTAGTCAATAGGACTTTCAACTGATCGAAGATTTTCTAACACTTTTCAGACCATTCAAATTTCACATCTTTCTGAAGCAATTTCATCAACAGAATCGTAATCATAGAAAAGCCCTTTACGAACTGTCTATAATAACTGGCAAGTCCCAAAAAACTGCGAACTTCGGATACATTTCTCAGAGGCTTTCAATCCAGAATAGTTTAAATTTTGTTAGGATCAACTCAGATACCTGATGCTAATACCATATGGCCCAGAAAACTGACTTCTCGTAACCAGAACTCACATTTACTAAACTTCGCATACAATTGTTTATCACGCAAAGTCTGTAGCACTATTCTTAGATGCTCAACAGGCTCAGTTTCATCATGTGAATATATCAATATATCATCAATGAACACAACAACAGTAAATCTAAATACAGTTTGAAATTTTGTTCACTAAATCCATAAAGATAGCAGTTGTATTAGTTAATCCAAAAGGCATAACTAAGAACTCATAGTGGTCGTACCTCGTTCTGAATGCAGTTTTCGGAATATTTGAATCTTTTACTTTTAACTGATAATAACCAGATCTCAAATCTATCTCCGAAAATACAGTAGCTCCTTTCAACTAATCAAACAAATCATCAATTCAAAGCAAATGGTATTTATTCTTGATAGTCACTTTTTTCAACTAGTGATAATCAATCACATTCTCACCGTGCCATCTTTCTTTTTCAAAAACAAAACCGGTGCACCCTAAGGTGAAAAACTCGGTCTAGCAAATCCTCTATCGGTCAACTCTTGCAACTGAGACTTTAATTCTTTTAGTTCGATCGGAGCCATTCTATATGGAGCTATCAAAATTGGAGTAGTTCTCGGTACTAACTCAATACCAAATTCGACTTCTTGTATCGGGGGTAATCCCGGAAGTTCTTCAGGAAACACATCAAGGAATTCATAGACAATAGGCACTGATTCAAATTTCTTTTCTGACACTTTCGAACCAATCACATAGGCAAAATAAGCTTCACAACCTTTTCTCACAATACTCAGAGCTTTCATTGAAGATATCACAGCAGGCAATCCATTCAAATCACTAGATTCAATTTAAACTATTTCACATTCTTGCATCTCAAATCAATAGTTTTTCATTTACAATTCACAACAGCATCGTGCAAAGTTAACCAATCCATTGCTAGAATTATATCAAACTCATCAAAAGGTAGTAACATCAGATCAGTCAAAAAAACGAATATCTCAAAACATTAATGGACATTTCTTGTAGACTTTATCAACCAAAACACATCTGCCTAGGGGGTTCGATACTCTAATCACAAATTCAGTAGGCTCTACAGGCAAAGTCTTACTGGATACTAAATTCATGCATAAATAAGAATGTGTCGATCTTGGATCTATTAAAGCAATCACAGAAGTATCATAAAGTGTGAAAGTACCAATTATAACATCTGGAGACAAAGCTTCTTCACGAGCTCAGATAGCGTAGGCTCTAGCAGGTGCATGAGCCTCAGATCTAACAACAGTGCCTTTTGTTTTCTTCTGACTGCCACTCACATTACCCGTATTTCTAGAAGGTCTACCACAAGATGCATTGCCACTTGGCCTCAAATTTTGCACAATTTATTGCTCGACAAACTCGGGCCAATCACGGATAAAATAGTCTAAAGATCCACATTTGAAGCAAGCTCGATCATATAATCTACAATTACCGGGATGTCTTTTACCACAGTATTTGCATTCAGGGCAATCAGATCAAACATTTCTAACACTAGTAACAGATGTAGCTAGAGCTTTGAAGCTCGAATGCGATCTTGCACAATCTCTACTCGAATGTCCCACATTAGCCTTTGAACGAATATAATCATCTCGGAATTTCTTTTATGCAGATTGAAATGACTTGCTCGGTGATCTCTTTCGCACTTCTCTAGCTTCTGAATCAGCTTTTCTTTTCCCTTTTCCTACTTCTTTGGCTTTACATGCGAGTTCAAAAAGCACAACGAATTCTTTGATCTCAAGAATCCCAACTAACAAACGGATATCCTCGTTCAAGCCACCCTCGAATCTCTTGTACCTTATAGCTTTAGTCGAAACACATTCCCTAGCATACTAACTTAATCTCACAAATTCTCGCTTGTATTTTGTAACAGGCATACAGTCTTGTTTAAGCTCAAGAAACTCACGTTTCTGGTCTATAAATCTCTAACTGATGTATTTCTTTCAGAATTCAACTTGAAAGAAATCCCAGGAGACTCGCTCTCTCAGAACCACTGATATCAAAGTCTTCTCCCAATGATATGACGTATCTCTCAGAAGTGAAAAGGCACATTTTATGCAATCATCGGGATTTAATGAAAATTCATCAAATACTCGTATTGTATTTTCTAACCAGAACTCAGCTCTCTCAGCATCATCACTAATTGTAGCTCGGAATTCTTCGGCCCCATATTTTCTAATTTTATCAATTGGAGGCTTATTTAACTGAGTCAACTTAGCTTCTGGCTTAACAGGGTCTTGTGGAGGATTAGCTGGGGTTGGGGGTTGTTGAACAATCAGATTAGTTCAAATGTATTGGGTGAACCAATCATTCATCATTTGATAGAAGGCTTATCTAGCCTCTCCATCATGGCTACTCGTAGCTGGTCTAGAGTCGGATGGTGTTGTCCCTTACGCGGAAGTAGGCACATTACTCTCGACATCGTCATCTACAGCTCGTTCAAGATCTATTTGCTATATAAAAACACATTTTCACTATTAGGATTCATCACACTATCGCAGTTCATAAATATGACATGTATAGCTAGACTCACATGTGCTACGTTAGTCATAGAATTGATTGAACCGTAGCTCTGATACCAACCAAATATAACATCCCTAACCCGTATCCGCTGCTAGACTAGGGTTAAAGCCTTTACCAGAAAAATCAAAACATTTCACAAATAATTCAAAAACATCATTCACACATAATCATACATCATTACAGAGTCCCTTACATAGGTCAACGAGACCTTAATCATACTTTAAAAAGAGGTCGGGACTAAATTGAGTTCATACAAAAAAATTTTGAAACTTTAACAATTCTCAAAGTTGTACAGGTCACATGCCCGTGTGAACAGGCCGTGTGCCTTACACGGTTTTAGACACGCCCATATGTCTAGGCCGTGTCAAAATAGGGCATACATACTGACTTGTCCACACAGCCACAAGACACGCTAGTGTGCCAAGCCGTGTGAAAATTAAGAAGGCCACTAACTTGGGTCACACGGCCAGTCACACGCCCGTGTGTCTAGCCCGTGGTCGAACTTGACTTGGCCACATGGCCAAGCACATGCCCGTGTGTGCAACAGTGTGGTCTGCTTAGGCTCATTTCGAAATGGCCCTCGAGTAACACGACTGAGACACACGCCTGTGTCTCTGCCCGTGTGGGCAAAAATAGGCCATTTACAAGGCCAATTTGCCACCCATTATGGGTCCTCCCTACAATTATCAAATAGACACCAAATGCATATCAAATTTCCACCATCTCAAGTCACAAATCATCCATTATTCATACTATGATATTATCAACCAATCTCATCTTCATATAACATACCAATTCATGTCATTCCATAAACCAAAAACATATCAAAACATATGGTTTATAACCTCTTTTCAATTCATTCATTCTCATATCAAAATCTTACCAAATCATCAAATAATCACACACCAAAACTTACCAAATTGACCAATTCATTTGTCCATTAATAAACACATCATATAGACATAATTTTCATCACATATCATATACGAAAATCAACCATAAGATCAACCAAAACTAAGCCATATCACATGGCTAAATATATACATATCACAAAACATAATTTAAATACTTCTAGCCTATATATGCCATAATTTAATATTCACATTTTCAAAATGTACCAAAAAGAAGTTTGACAGTGTAGTGATGATCCTCGATGATCCCCGAGCTCCCGATAGCTACGTAATCTATAAAACAATGCAAACACACACAAAGTAAGATTTCAAGAACTTAGTAAGCCATATACAAATAAACTTAACACTTTAAACATAAAAGCATCATCAAATTACATATACTTCATAGCCAAATGCTATCACAAACCTCAATGTTCATATATATTTCACATATTCCAAATTCTTTAGCACATAGAGCATATTTTCTGATGCTTTTATCACATATTAACATTTTTTCACTAAAGTACAAATACGTACCTTTCAACATCAAATATGATACTCATTTCGAACGCACCTGAAATGGATACATGTTCACATAATAATTCATTTTCTAGGAATGCCCGTTGAACCGTTCGGAATCATAAGGATACGTGATAGCTCGAAAAGCTCGTACAATGCCAACATCCCAGACGTGGTCTTACATGTAATCAAATATCGATGCCACTGTCCCAGATAGGGTCTTACACAAAATGAAATATGATGCCAATGTCTCAAACTTGGTCTTACACGTAAATCATAAGTCGATCACAACGTCCCAAACGTAGTGTTACATGAAAACACATATCGGATCCTATGTCATGACATATGTATCCTAAATATTCCTAGGGTTCGTAGGGACTTTTTCGATGTCAGAACTTTGACGATATTTTCTCGGATATCTCATATTCATGGCATAAAGCCATTCATCATAGTTAAATATCATATAAACATAATTAAACCATTTCAAATACATTTATTTGCATATAGACTTACCTCGTACGGATTCAGATAGATGGAATCGGCAACTCGACAACTTTCGACTTTTCCCAATCTAATTTCGTTTTCTTTAGTTCTTGATCTATATAAATTCAAATTTAACTCTTTTATTCACGAATCATTCAAATCAATCCACAAACACACATTTAGGGCATTTTAAAAATTAACCCTCATATTTTCATATTTTGACTATTTAGTCCCTCAAATTACAAATTTCACAATTTAGCCCATTTTACTCAAATTCATCAAAATTTCAAAGACAAAATATGCTAACCCAACATATATCTTTCAGTTTCTATCATCTAACTCCATAAAGCTCACAATTTTATCAATGGAATATTTCAAAATCATTGTCAAAATCAGAAATTTAGGTATGGGCTTGATAGATTACTAAGCAACGATTACAAAAACATAGAAATTATCAAAAACCGATCAAAACACATACCTTAATCCACAATCACAAGTGCCAAAACCCTAAGAGATTTTATTCTTTCTTTTTTTCTTCAATTTTCGGTAAAATCAACATATAATGAACTATTTTCATATTTTGTTTAATTAATATTAACATAATATACATTTTACCTTTTTTTACCTTATTATAAACATATAATATACACATAAATAATGGTTATTAATGTCCATTAACCATGTTAATGGTCCATTTACAACATAGGGACCTCATATTTTAAAAATCATAGCAAATAGGCACTTTTAACAATTAGCAGGCAACTTTTACATTTTACGCGATTAGGTCCTTTTATCAAATTAAGCACACAAATGAACGAATTTTCATACATAACTTTCACACATGTCAATTCACATGTTATAAGCACAAAAAATAATATTTAAATATTTTTTAACTCGAATTTGTGGTCCCGAAACCAATATTTCAACTAGGGTCTAAATCGGACTGTTACAACATTTGCCTGGGGATGGTATGCCGTGGCAATCTTATGTTTGACCCAATATCTATTCAAGGTAGTAGAAACTAATTTGCAATCGAAATGGGAGCCTTCATCACTAATAAGGGCACGAGGTGTACCAAACCTAGTGAAAATATTCTTATGCAGGAACTTCATCACTGATTTGGCATCATTAGTAGGAAGGGCGACAACTTCAACCCATCTGGAGACATAATCTATAGCCACAAGTATGTATATATTACTACAACAAGGTGGACATGGACCCATAATGTTGATTCACCACACGACAAACAACTCAACTTCTAAGATATTTTACAATGGCTTTTCATATCTCTTTGATAAGTTTCCAGTTCACTGACAATGATCTCAAGCTTGGTAAAAATCATGTGCATCTTTAAAAATGCTTAGCCAATAAAAGCCAGATTGGAGAACTTTTGTAGTAGTTTGCTTTCCCCCGAAATGTCCTCCATATGGTACTAAATATAAGTGGTGCAAAATACTAAATCGCGTCATCTGGAACACATCTTCAATTTTTTTTTTTACAGAATGTTTGAATAAAAATGGTTCATCTCAATAATATTGCTTGGCAGCATGGAGAAATTTCCTTCGTCTTTGATTGTTGAGCTCAGGTGGCAGCAATCCACTTACTAGGAAATTGGCAATATCGGCATACCAAAGTAATGTCCTGGCAACCAGCAGTCGTTCATCTAAGAAATCTGTAACGCCCCAAAAAAACCGTATAATTATTTCTGTGTGTTTGTCACACAAGTGTGTATCTGCTTCAGTGGTTAAGTGTTCTGGGTGTGTGTGGGAGGTCCCAAGTTCAAGCCATGACTTAGGAAAATTTTGGGATCTTTTCAAAATAAAGACTAAACCCTACTCAGTAGGTTTGTAACACCCCAAACCCGGCCTAGAAGTTAGGCCCGAATCTGGCGTGTCACATTGAAGTGTTTTTCGAAAACCATGTTCTCATTGAAAACCCTTCTTACTACTCAAAACCTCTGGCCATTTTAAAACTTGTGAAACATTAATTCCCTTAAAACCTTACTTGCTGCGGAAGCTTACTTTTAAACAGTTGCGGAAACGAGATATTTTGAAAACCAGTTGTTGTTTTGGAAAATCGTGCCCTACTTCTAACAGATATTAAGCATACTAAATAAATTTCCCAAATAAAAGGTTAAGAAAATAAAGAGGCCTTAATAAAACCTAAATCAAAAACCAAAGTGCTTAACTAATTAAACAAAATAGAAAAGCATGTGCAGTAGTATGGTCGTCTTTGAGTCCCTCTAGGACACCGATCCACCTAACGCTGGGATTACCTGCATAGTTAATTAACGGGGTGAGGTTACGAAAACTCAACATGTAATCCCCTTACTAGAGTAACAGTCACTAAACAGACAAAATTCAGAATCAGTCTGGGCCGGAGCCTATTACAGTAATAATGTAACATCCTAAAATAGGGCCTAGTCAGAATAGTGGTTTTGGGACCACAAATCTGACACCAAAAATATTTATTTTATGATTATTATGAGGCTTAGAATATGAGTATATGCATGTGTTAAATTTTCATGAAGAAATTCTAAGCATAAGGTGTCCAATTAGAAATTAGGGACTAAATTGAATAAATTGCAAAATTTGGTTTCTAGAAGCAATTCGTATGAAATTGCTTTAGATTATGAATTAGAAGGTCTTGGAGAGAAATTTTCCTAAATTCTAAATTTTTGGACAAAAATGGGCTTGCATGGATGAAATTTTAAAGAAAGGGCATAAGGGCATTTTGGTTATTTGTCATTTTAAAGAATTAAAATGGGAAAAATCAAGCCAAAATCAGTCATTTTCTTCCCCATGGCTGCCGAAAATTGTAGAGACACCATATCTAGGGTTTTCAACATTTTCAAGCTTAAAAGTAAGTGCTCCCAAGCCCCGTTTTTCATGTTCTTTGTATTTTTGAAATCCTGGTAGCTTGCTCTTCTTATTTCTACCTATATTTCATGCTAGAGTTTATGTTCAAAAATTTACCCATGCATGATTTATTGGTATTTTGATGGATTATGGATGAATATGAAAGATTAATGTGTGTTAAACATCTTTTCTAAGTTGGTTTTCATGAGAAACCCTTATAATGACCATTTTGCAAAAGATGTAAATGTGTGGTAGAAATAAGAAATTAATGGATAATGTGGGCTACCATAAGAAGGAAAAATGTTCGGTTAGGCTTGGGTAAGATATAAATTTCATGTGTTTTATTATATGAGCTTAGGGACTAAATCGTAAAAATGTCAAAGGTTAGGGGCAAAACAGTCATTTGGACCAGGGGTGGATATTAAACTTGAAATGTATTATGTGGGGTATTAATGAGTTAATGTAACACCCCGTACCCGAGACCGTTGCCGGAGTCGGACACGAGGGGTTCACAGACTAAATTCGCTTACTATCGCAGTCCATTTTAAAATTTTCCAGGCAGTTGGCTAACTGCGACACTGTCACCAAAAAAATCATATCTTGAGTTTCACAACTCGAAAATCAGTTTCGTAATTTTTCCCTGAAACTAGACTCATAATCCCATCTACTTATTTTTTTCTAGAATTTTTGGTCAGGCCAATTAGTACAGTTTATTAGTCAAAGTCTCCCATATTACAGGGATCAACTACACTGACCTTTGCGCATTACGACTTGGATATCTCCCCGGACAGAGCTTAAATACTGATTCCGTTTGTTTCTATAGAAACTAGACTCAGAGAGGAATCTATACATGTATAGCATCACTCCTAATTATCTCTGGTTAATTTATAATGAATTTCCAAAGTCGGAACAAAGAATCCAGAAACCGTTCTGGCCCTGTCTCACGAGAACCTGAATATCTCTTAACATACTGTCCATATGATCGTTTCGTTACTTTCCTATGAAAATATATTCATCAAGGTTCGTTTACATAATTTATTCATTATTTAATTCCAATCCTACTATTTTTAGTGATTTTCCAAATCTACATCACTGCTGCTGCCAGCATCTGCCTTTAAGGTAGACTTTACCTATTTCATAGTTTCCATGATTCAACTAGCCCTTTTAGCATAAATAGAACAAATTATGATAGTGATTAACCATTCCATACCAAATGATTATAACATTATGCTCAAACATATATAAGCCATTTTCGCATGGCTATATACATTAACCAAAATATTCTTCCGCCACTAGTCTATTTTATACATGCCATAAGATAATCCAAAACGTAGCAGTACCAAACAATGGATAGTGATAGTGTGACTAGTTGCTGATGATCCCCGAGCCTGTAGCTTCCAAATGAGATCTATAAAACAGAGGAAACAGAGTAAACAGAGTAAGCATTACAATACTTAGTAAGTTTTAAGCAGTATCAACAGATAACAATCAAATTATAACATAGTTGTTCGTATATTTTATTTCACTCTTCCTTCGGGCATACCCTCCCTTTTCCGAATATGCACATCTCATCATATACAATAGGCAGATAAACTTTCATATAAAAATGAGCTCATGTGACATAAATATATCGTATGATTTCACATAACCTCTCACACTGATCCGATGTCACATAATCATAGGAATAGTCTCATAGATTGCTCTCGTATGCATCACATAACTACCTTATGATTTAGTGCAAATCAAGCTCACATATAAACTTGGAGTACATACCTGTTTAACCTTTCGCATTGAATATATTTATAAGCAATTCTTATTACGAAGTCTTACCCGGACATAATCTCCACACGAAGTTATCGGGTCTTACCCGGACAAAATTCCCACACGTAGTCATCGGGTCTTTAGAGCTCGGATATAGTACGAGCACGAAGCTTACGGACATTAATCAGTGATAATATTCTCGCATAAAGCCTGCGGGGTTTTAACCCGGATATAGTACTGACACAAATGCCCTTCGGGACTTATCAAATTTATGCACTTTCACATCCATCACGTTGGCCACTCGGCCCTGTCACATATATACACTTTCACATTCATCACATCGGCCATTAGGCCTTATCACATATATACACTTTCGCATTCATCACATCGGCCATTAGGCCTTATCACATATATACACTTTCACATTCATCACATCGGCTATTAGGCCTTATCACATATATACACTTTCACATTCATCACATCGGCTATTAGGCCTTATCACACATATACACTTTCACATTCATCACATCGGCTATTAGGCCTTATCACATATATACACTTTCACATTCATCACATCGGCTATTAGGCCTTATCACACATATACACTTTCACATTCATCACATCGGCCATTAGGCCTTATCACATATATACACTTTCTTGGCTGAATCTACATCTATCATTTTCCAATATCACAATTTAGAATTCACGTATGGGTTTAATCGATAGCTTATGAGCAACTAGAACAAGTTTATCAAGGTTTACAACACAATCTCAAATTCAGCACAAGCTGTTTTTCCTGAGCAATAGTCACTAAATCATTTATAACTGGAGCTACAAAACTCCAAATCACTTTCCGTTAATTTTTCCTGAATATAGACTCGTATATCTTCCATCCATAAAATTTCCAGAATTTTAGGTTTGGCCAATCAATACCAGATTTTTCTTAAAGTTTCCCCTGTTTCACTGTTTGACTAATCTGACTACTCTTCACTACGAATCAGATTTCTCATTTTACAGAATTCAAAGTGTGTTGTATTTGATTTAATTTGAAACTAGACTCATTAAGGAGTCTAAGCATATAAATTTTATCTTATAACCATTTTTGTACAATTTATAATGATTTTCTAAAAACAGAACAGAGGATTACAGTGTCATTCTGCGCTGTCTCACACAACTTTAAGTATCTCATTATCAGAAATCCCTTTCCTTACACGGTTTCTTTTATAAGAAACTAGACTCACTAAGCTTTAATTTCATGTCTCATTCAGCCTCTAATTCAAATCCATAAATTTATGGTGATTTTCTAAATTCATGTTACTGCTGCTGTCCTGAGCAGGTTTATCACAATTTTATTCTTCTGACATATCCTTTTAGCACTTCATAATATCATATCCATTTGGCAACATATCATATCAATAACTTACCTATACTTCATAATAGCCATTAGGCTATATGCATAAAAATTTACAATAGAGTTATGATTCTTTTAATATGTGCTTAATATATCATACTCAATCACATTATAGGCTTTGATACTTAAAACTTACCTCGATCGCTAATGTACGTCAATTCCGACTATTCGACCAATTTCCCTTTTTCCACGATCCGACTTTGTTTCCATAAGCTCTTGATGCTCAATCAACAATTTTTAACTTCAAATTTGCAAACAGCAATGTCGTCACTTTACATAACAGAAATTAAATTTCATTACTTAAACTATCTACGACAATCACCTTCCGAGCACCTTAATTTTCTTTAAGCTAAACCACCTCATAGTATACATATACACATTCGGCTAATTATAAAACAAATCAGCACTCATAACCGAATCATTGACTAAAATCACATTTGGTAATATGCTTTTAAATAATTTCAATATTTATTAACATCTAAAACTAATTTGCTTGGGGTGCCATGAATTATTCAAATCGGCCGAATATCATTGAATCTCTAAAATCATGCTTATAACCACTTGGCCGAGTTTCACATTTCAAAGCCACATATATATATTATTCAAAGTATTTATCAACATTTAAAAATCCAAAACCATAAAACTCAATTCATATAACACCAAACTCAATGCTAAATCACCCTAGGCACATTCGGCACTAGCACAAGCACACACACATTTAACTTTTCTAAAATTCAACTTTAACAAGCTTCCTATGCTTCCATGATAAAAACCGAATGCTCATCTTACCACCAACATGCATATTTAATTATCTCAAGCCTCTCTTAATCAATTTTATTCATAATAGCATGAACTCAACAATCCATTACTCATACGAAACACCATAACCGAAAACCTTACTCATTCCAAAAATTCAAATCTCAACTTGGTCACAAAAATAACTTGATATCTCACCAACACAACATCAACACCAAGCAAGAATGATGCATCCATGGCCGAGTGTCATTTCCATCACATAGCAAGATTTAGACCATGGGCTAGGTAGAACTCAAGCTAACAACTAAAACATGCATGCATCTCATGGAACATCATCAAACATACCTTAGCCTAGTTACATGCATGGCCGAACCTCTTCAATCTTTCTTCTTCCTTCCTCCTTAAAATTTTCGGCCAAGGATGAACCAAAGGATGAACACTTTTTTTTTTGTTTTTCTTTCCTTCAACTCACGGCAAGGGGGGGACAATCACACATATCCTTTCTTTTCTTTTTTTTTTGTTTCTCATCCTACTAACACTAATATTTTATTGCCCATGCCCTTTATTTTATTAATCCTTACATAATGCACTACCCCAACATGTTTATGACATGTTTTTAGCCATAACATCTTGTCCACCCATGCTCTTTATTTTATTAATCCTTACATAATGCACTACCCCAACATGTTTATGACATGTTTTTAGCCATAACATCTTGTCCACCCATGCTCATGGCCGGCCACTACATATTAGGGGGGAAAATTGACATGCAAGTCCTCCCTTTTGATTACATGCACTATTAGGTCCTTGTAGATTAGCCTATCACATTTCAAAAATGTCACCCATAAGTCCTTTTGACTAAATTCACATGCAATTTACTAAATCGAAGCCTAAAACTTTCACACCTTCATAATCACATATTTTAGACAATAAATATCACATTCAAATAATTTGGTGACTCGGTTTAGCGGTCCTGAAACCGCTTTCCGACTAGGGTCACTTTAGGGGTGTCACAACTCTTCCCCCCTTTAGGGATTTTCGTCCCCGAAAATTTCTACCGATGCATAGTTTAGGATAACGTCCTCTTATTGAATTATATTCATATAAACATTAGCTCATCGATAGCAATTGTAATTCATTATTGATTTCTCATCGATCTATAAAATCATTTTCTTATCTTAAAACAAATACATAAACATTTCTACAAGTATGCACATATATCTCATTTTCTTGATTTCATAAGCAATAATCACTTACTTTAATTCACAAATGCATTTCAAACACATATTAAGCACATATTAACATGTATAATTCACATCATCAACCTACATACTTGTAACCCACATTTTCATTCATGTATAAGCTGTAACCTGACCGAAAGTACACATATACTCAAACATCCCAATAAATATCCTTTATAACTTTATCACATCTCAATATTCAACTTAACTCATTTCCAAAAGAAAAGTCAACTTCCACGTACCTGAACATTTAGTTCATTTAGCACATTCAATCATAGTTAACGTTTCCCGTATACAGTCGAATAGGCATGAAGCCTAATATAATACACTGGCATGAGATTTATTCTAGCGCATAACTCGTATATCCAAAATTATCAACATTCATCAAAAATTCTTTCAAACTTTCGAATGTCGAAACTTAATCAAAATAATTTCTTGAACAAGATTAACAAAATAGTGTCCATTCAGCAATAGCACATATAGCTCTTACAATGCCATATCCTAAATATGGTCTTACATATTCTCACATATCGAGCCGATGCCATGTCCCAGACATGGTCTTACACACTATCTCAAATCAATGCCTTCGTCCCAAACGAGGTCTTACATGAATTCCACTTCACACACTTAGTGCCCACTGACTGATCTCGCACTCATAGTGCTCGGTTAAAGGAATTCGCACACACACAGTGCCTCTAATCATTCACATACATAGTGCTCTTATTCATTCGTTAATACACATTGATAGGACTTAACCAAGTCTATAAACATCATGTATGTACACTTTTAAACATATCATCTCATTTAAATTTGAATTCGTATAGTAATGAGCACTTAAACTTTGCTCAAATTACCGGCACGAAGCCTACTAGGCACGAAGGCCCAAATACACGTCACCAGCATGATTACTCTTCGGGACCTAGCCCGGATATAACATCAGCACGGATGCTCTTCGAGGTTTAGCACGAATGCTCTTCGGAACTTAGCCCGGATACATCACTAGCACGAATGCTCTTCGAGACTTAGCCCGGATACATCACTAGCACGAATGCTCTTCGAGACTTAGCCCGGATACATCACTAGCACGAATGCTCTTCGGGACTTAGCCCGGACATCATTCAAATAACCATGCACATTTAACAATAAATCATGGCACATTCGTATTTCATTTTCGTTAGCAAAACTCGAACACAAGACACTTATCATTCTTGCAATTTCGGCTCAATAGCCACACACAAAGAGCATGATTTTGATTTGCTTAAAACATGATCTAATCAAATCATAATTTAAGCTCTATTACTCAAGATCTTACCCCTTTCCGCTGTCCGAAATCGACTTGGTAAGGTCGCACCCTTAATATAAATAATTGATAGAAAATACATATATATAGTGGGTTCGCACACATAGTGCTTAATAATCAACCACGCACACTTAGTGCCATGTACTTTAAACTCGCACACTTAGTGCCATGTATTTCAAGCCCGCACACTTAGTGCCAATCTCACAACCGTGAACACTTATTGCCCGCACACTTAGTGCCAATCTCACAACCGTGAACACTTATTGCCCGCACACTTAGTGCTGAAAACCAACCACTCTATATGCTTCACTGCCTTTTTACATTCGACAATTTCGTCTCTACATATATATACACATATAGCAATACACATTAGTATATCATTTACATTACTTGAATACAAACACAACATGCTTATCGACCATTCAACTTCCAGTTCCATAGCCACATACAAAAATCACATTTATAGTCATAACACTCATTCAAAATTACATCACTTATACCCTTATAATTCAATCCAAATCGAAATTCAAATACGAGTACATGATACGTACCTGATCAACTTAATAATTTAGGCATATCTAAATGAAGTTATATCGCAAATTCTCATAGTCAGAAGCTTGCTACAGCTCGATCGCGATCAAGATTCATTACAATACAGCAAACACATTTTAATAGCCAAAAATCATCACACTATCATTTTATCACTTTATGGCATGTATAAATAGACTCACGCGTGCTACGTTAGTCCTAGAATCGACTAAACCGTAGCTCTGATACCAATAAAATTGTAACACCCCGTACCCGAGACCGTTGCCGGAGTCGGACACGAGGGGTTCACAGACTAAATTCGCTTACTATCGCAGTCCATTTTAAAATTTTCCAGGCAGTTGGCTAACTGCGACACTGTCACCAAAAAAATCATATCTTGAGTTTCACAACTCGAAAATCAGTTTCGTAAATTTTCCCTGAAACTAGACTCATATGCCCATCTACATATTGTTTTCTAGAATTTTTTGACAGGCCAATTAGTACAGTTTATTAGTCAAATTATACCATGTTACAGGGATCGACTACACTGACCTTTGCGCATTACGACTTGGATATCTCCCCGCACAGAGCTTCAATACTGATGCTGTTTGTTTCTATAGAAACTAGACTCAGATAGGAATCTATACATGTATGGCATGACTCCTAATTATCTCTGGTTAATTTATAATGAATTTACAAATTCGGAACAGGATATCCAGAAACCGTTCTGCCCTGTCTCACGAGAACCTGAATATCTCTTAACATACTGTCCATATGATTGTTTCGTTACTTTCCTATGAAAATAGATTCATCAAGGTTCGTTTACATAATTTATTCATTATTTAATTCCAATCCTACTATTTTTAGTGATTTTCCAAATATACATCACTGCTGCTGCCAGCATCTGCCTTTAAGGTAGACTTTACCTATTTCATAGTTTCCATGATTAAACTAGCCCTTTTAGCATAAATAGCACAAATTATGATAGTGATTAACCATTCCATACCAAATGATTATAACATTATGCTCAAACATATATAAGCCATTTTCGCATGGCTATATACATTAACCAAAATATTCTTCCGCCACTAGTCTATTTTATACATGCCATAAGATAATCCAAAACGTAGCAGTACCAAACAATGGATAGTGATAGTGTGACTAGTTGCTGATGATCCCCGAGCCTGTAGCTTCCAAATGAGATCTATAAAACAGAGGAAACAGAGTAAACGGAGTAAGCATTACAATGCTTAGTAAGTTTTAAGCAGTATCAACAGATAACAATCAAATTATAACATAGTTGTTCGTATATTTTATTTCACTCTTCCTTCGGGCATACCCTCCCTTTTCCGAATATGCACATCTCATCATATACAATAGGCAGATAAACTTTCATATAAAAGTGAGCTCATGTGACATAAATATATCGTATGATTTCACATAACCTCTCACACTGATCCGATGTCACATAATCATAGGAATAGTCTCATAGATTGCTCTCGTATGCATCACATAACTACCATATGATTTAGTGCAAATCAAGCTCACATATAAACTTGGAGTACATACCTGTTTAACCTTTCGCATTGAATATATTTATAAGCAATTCTTATTACGAATTCTTACCCGGACATAATCTCCACACGAAGTTATCGGGTCTTACCCGGACAAAATTCCCACACGTAGTCATCAGGTCTTTAGAGCTCGGATATAGTACGAGCACGAAGCTTACGGACATTAATCAGTGATAATATTCTCGCATAAAGCCTGCGGGGTTTTAACCCGGATATAGTACTGACACAAATGCCCTTCGGGACTTATCACATTTATGTACTTTCACATCCATCACGTTGGCCACTCGGCCCTGTCACATATATACACTTTCACATTCATCACATCGGCCATTAGGCCTTATCACATATATACACTTTCACATTCATCACATCGGCTATTAGGCCTTATCACATATATACACTTTCACATTCATCACATCGGCTATTAGGCCTTATCACATATATACACTTTCACATTCATCACATCGGCCATTAGGCCTTATAACATATATACACTTTCTTGGCTGAATCTACATCGATCATTTTCCAATATTACAATTTAGAATTCACGTATGGGTTTAATCGATAGCTTATGAGCAACTAGAACAAGTTTATCAAGGTTTACAACACAATCTCAAATTCAGCACAAGCTGTTTTTCCTGAGCAATAGTCACTAAATCATTTATAACTGGAGCTACAAAACTCCAAATCACTTTCCGTTAATTTTTCTTGAATATAGACTCGTATATCTTCCATCCACAAAATTTCCAGAATTTTAGGTTTGGCCAATCAATACCAGATTTTTCTTAAAGTTTCCCCTGTTTCACTATTTGACTAATCTGACCACTCTTCACTACGAATCAGATTTCTCATTTTACAGAATTCAAAGTGTGTTGTATTTGATTTCATTTGAAACTAGACTCATTAAGGAGTCTAATCATATAAATTTTATCTTACAACCATTTTTGTACAATTTATAATGATTTTCTAAAAACAGAACAGAGGATTACAGTGTCATTCTGTGCTGTCTCACACAACTTTAAGTATCTCATTATCGGAAATCCCTTTGCTTACACGGTTTCTTTTATAAGAAACTAGACTCATTAAGCTTTAATTTCATGTCTCATTCAGCCTCTAATTCAAATCCATAAATTTATGGTGATTTTCTAAATTCATGTTACTGCTGCTGTCCTGAGCAGGTTTATCACAATTTTATTCTTCTGACATATCCTTTTAGCACTTCATAATATCATATCCATTTGGCAACATATCATATCAATAACTTACCTATACTTCATAATAGCCATTAGGCTATATGCATAAAAATTTACAATAGAGTTATGATTCTTTTCATATGTGCTTAACATATCATACTCAATCACATTATAGGCTTTGATACTTAAAACTTACCTCGATCGCTAATGTACGTCAATTCCGACTATTCGACCAATTTCCCTTTTTCCATGATCCGACTTTGTTTCCATAAGCTCTTGATGCTCAATCAACAATTTTTAACTTCAAATTTGCAAACAGCAATGTCGTCACTTTACATAACAGAAATTAAATTTCATTACTTAAACTATCCACGACAATCACCTTCCGAGCACCTTAATTTTCTTTAAGCTAAACCACCTCATAGTATACATATACACATTCGTCTAATTATAAAACAAATCAGCACTCATAACCGAATCATTGACTAAAATCACATTCGGTAATATGCTTTTAAATAATTTCAATATTTATTAACATCTAAAACTAATTTGCTTGGGGTGCCATGAATTATTCAAATCGGCCGAATATCATTGAATCTCTAAAATCATGGTTATAACCACTTGGCCGAGTTTCACATTTCAAAGCCACATATATATATTATTCAAAGTATTTATCAACATTTAAAAATCCAAAACCATAAAACTCAATTCATATAACACCAAACTCAATGCTAAATCACCCTAGGCACATTCGGCACTAGCACAAGCACACACACATTTAACTTTTCTAAAATTCAACTTTAACAAGCTTCCTATGCTTCCATGATAAAAACCGAATGCTCATCTTACCACCAACATGCATATTTAATTATCTCAAGCCTCTCTTAATCAATTTTATTCATAATAGCATGTACTCAACAATCCATTACTCATACGAAACAACATAACCGAAAACCTTACTCATTCCAAAAATTCAAATCTCAACTTGGTCACAAAAATAACTTGATATCTCACCAACACAACATCAACACCAAGCAAGAATGATGCATCCATGGCCGAGTGTCGTTTCCATCACATAGCAAGATTTAGACCATGGGCTAGGTAGAACTCAAGCTAACAACTAAAACATGCATGCATCTCATGGAACATCATCAAACATACCTTAGCCTAGTTACATGCATGGCCGAACCTCTTCAATCTTTCTTCTTCCTTCCTCCTTAAAATTTTCGGCCAAGGATGAACCAAAGGATGAACACTTTTTTTTTGTTTTTCTTTCCTTCAACTCACGGCAAGGGGGGGACAATCACACATATCCTTTCTTTTCTTTTTTTTGTTTCTCATCCTACTAACACTAATATTTTATTGCCCATGCCCTTTATTTTATTAATCCTTACATAATGCACTACCCCAACATGTTTATGACATGTTTTTAGCCATAACATCTTGTCCACCCATGCTCTTTATTTTATTAATCCTTACATAATGCACTACCCCAACATGTTTATGACATGTTTTTAGCAATAACATCTTGTCCACCCATGCTCATGGCCGGCCACTACATATTAGGGGGGAAAATTGACATGCAAGTCCTCCCTTTTGATTACATGCACTATTAGGTCCTTGTAGATTAGCCTATCACATTTCAAAAATGTCACCCATAAGTCCTTTTGACTAAATTCACATGCAATTTACTAAATCGAAGCCTAAAACTTTCACACCTTCATAATCACATATTTTAGACAATAAATATCACATTCAAATAATTTGGTGACTCGGTTTAGCGGTCCTGGAACCGCTTTCCAACTAGGGTCACTTTAGGGGTGTCACAGTTAATTTGCAGATATAGACCCCTAGGAACAAGTTCCACAGGTCGATCGTGGTAAACGCAAGGTTTCGGAGTAACCGAAACATAATCCCGAAAAGAATACCAGGTAAGTTCAGATAACTTAAAGTAAACCCTTAATATGTATAATTGCATGATTTATGAATGCATGATATTTGCAATTATTGATGGCATTAAAATGTATGAAATGCATCTTTGATAATGAATAGTTGATAACCGTCTCGGTAGAGGTTAAAAAGGGAATTCGATGGATAAACCATGTTTTACATGTGGAATGAGATCCTGCATGTATTCCAGTAAGGATTTAGCCCGGTCGGGTAATCCATGATCTCAAGTATTTAAAGGAATCTAGCTCGGACGGGTGTTCCTTGAATGATCAAGCCTCCCGAATAATATGTGTGTACTATGGATTTAGCTTGGACAAGTAATCCAATTAGGGTCTGAATTTAGCCTAGACTGGTAATTCAGATCCGAGCTCATTAAGGATGTTTGTCTCTATAAGGGATTTAGCCTGGACTGGTAATCTCGACATCACCTTACGAGTTCATGATATGGGGAATTTAGCCTGGACTGGTAATTCCGCCATGAAATGTGAGGTTCACGTGAGTGCATATATGGAATGATCATTCGTATGAATTGATGGATAATGGGTATTCCATCAAGATTTCCTAAAAACTCAACGAGACTAACATTGGATATATATATGTGTGTGTGTGTGAATGAAATATTAAATGATGAGCTCATCTAGTTAAATTACATGATACATGAAAATGTGACTAACTCATTGATTGAGTGTATGTGATAGGAAATCATTTCATAATGGATGATTTCATGAATTGAGCCTAGATGTATGCTAATTACTCAGTAAGTTTACTTTTCAGTTATTTGAGCTTACTAAGCATGTAAATGCTTACCTCTCTCTTTTTCCCTATTTCACAGAGCTCGAAGACTCGAAAGGATTGGGGGACAACTGGAGAGTCAACACACTATCAACTAAATAAGCTTTTGGTATCGAGACTTTGTTCATTTTGTCCAATGGCATGTATAGTATTTTTGAGTATTTTGTTATATGTGTTATTTGATTTGCCTAATGAAGGCATGAAGAAATATATTCATCTTTTTGTACAAGGCCATGGAAATTGGCATATTTGAAAATAGGCTATGAACTGCCTTTATGTGCATGTTTATGCTCCATTATGATGGGTTGCTTCAAGTGGCAATGAGTTCAAAAATGAGCCAAGTTTTGAATGTGTTACAATAACATAAGAACCTATAAATACTAGATGGGAAATAACCTTTTTGAATGAAACCAATGATATGAGGTTTCCATACAACTAATTTCATCAAGATCATTTACAAGTTTATAATCATGTTTTACTTTGAATTTGGCAGCTTTTATGAAAAAGAAGTAGAAAGGGGTGATTAAAGGTTTGGTAAATAGCCTATTAAAGTTCACATGGTTAGACACATGGGCATGTGTCTATGCCGTGTGTGACACACGGCCTATCCCCATGGGCGTGTGGCATGAACGTGTGTCCCCTGCACCTAAAACTCTAAGCTAAATTAGCACACGGGTAGGACACACGGGCGTGTGTCTTGGCTGTGTTAATTTAACACAATGCCCAAGTTTTGGACAGAGGATGAGCCCACGGGCGTGTGGACACGGTCCACCTACAGGGACGTGTGTCCCTTTATGGTAAGGAAAACTTTTTGAGTAGCCCAAGGTTAATCGAACGTGCCCGTATTTATCCCGCATTGCTCTTCGATATGTTATAGGCCTCGAAGGCCTATACAAGGGACGAGATATTCATGATTGAAAGGTTTTAAATTCAAATGATTTTGTCATACAAGTTAGTATACTAAAAGTGTAAAGTTCTAGTAATGCCTCGAGCCCTATCCTAGTGTTTGATTCGAGCTAGGGGTGTTACAAATAGTACAGTCTAGTTCAGAGCATACGTGGCCCAAAGCCCGTTACAATATCATTTGGGTCACAGCCCATCATAGAATCAATTGGGCCTAGCCCATCTTAGCCTCAGTTGGGCCGAAGCCCACATCGCAATAATATCACAATAATATCATACATGCAATGCTGTGCAACCCACCCAATAATCCAACCGCTACATACCAATTATGTCCCCCGGTACATATCATGTGGGGGTATAAATATTGACCCACCCATCCGATACACATCAGTGGTAGCCCGGTTCTGGTACTACCTTCATTGTAGCAAGCTGCTAATCAAATATTAGAATTAATAGCCATCGGTGGATCCACGGTCGTCAAGCAACGATGCGATCCTCATATACTTCCTCCGTTCTATAATTACCAACCCATGCAATATGTCGTGTATGCCATGCTCAATCATCACATGTGTATACAGAATGGCCATACTCAGTAACAGTCTTTTAAACATATATTAAGAACATATCAATCATACAACCACAGTCAAGTCAAAACGCAGTCATACATTCATAATCAAATCAGTCAAATTCAAAGTCTAAGTCGGTCATTTACCCTCAAGGGCAAAATAGACATTTTACCCTACGGAGGTATGTTGGTCATTTTACACTATAGGGGTATTTCGATAATTTTACACTACAAGGGTATTTCGATAATTTTACAAATCGGGGGTGTTTCAGTAATTTTACAAATCGATGGTATTTCAGTAATTTTACAAATTGAAGGAATTTCGGTAATTTTACAAATCAAGGGTATTTTAGTAATTTTACAAATCGATGGTGTTTCGATAATTTTACAAATTGAGGGTGTTCCGATAATTTCACAAATCGAGGGTATTTCAGTAATTTCACAATCGAGGGTATGTTGGTAATTTTATAAATTGGGGGTATTTCGGTAATTTTGCAAATCGAGGGTATTTCAGTAATTTCACAACTGAGGCTATTTCGGTAATTTTACAAATTGAGGATGTTCGGGTAATTTCACAATCGAGGGTATTCGATAATTTTACAAATTTGGGGTATTTTGGTAATTTCACAAATCGGGGGTATTTCAGTAATTTCTCTTTATTATGGGTTTATTACTTACCTTGGCCCGTTAACAAATCCTCGTTGGCTAAAGTGAACAGATACTATGCACCAGGTAGGATTCCAAAGAAGAGGAGGTGAGTCATTAAGACCGCTTAAGTACCAAGCTCTCCCTAGATCCAATCCTAGGCATGCATATACCCATTGTCACACCTTAACCTTATGACTCGTCCACGGTCGCGATTAATTAATTATTTAAGTTTTATGTCTGCTTGAGTAGTTACCAAAAACTAGGTCCACAACCCCTTTACTAAACACTAACAGATCCACACTTATTCATTTGGCCCCTTTAGGCCCAATCTTGTTCACATGGCCCATCAGACCCAATCACATTCATATGGCCCATCAGGCCCAATCACATTCATCTCGACTACTTTCCACCTAACAATTAGATTTACACAAGCGAGCCCACTGGCCCATTCGACCCATCGAGGCCCAGAACAAGCCCAGCACACAAGAACGCTCCTGGCACCTTTTAGCTTTTGCCGATTTCTAAAAAAAAAGGGCGTGAATACACACCTGTTTATGAAAACACACCGAAGTCCACGATCACCAACCTTGGCACATCCTGCATTGGGTCTTAATCACCTTTTTTTCGTTTTTTTTTTCACCAACTCATCTGGTTCGCTCTATTTAAAGCCAGCTTCTCACCAATTCCCATGTTAGCTTCCCGATGTGGAATTCCTTTCAACCATTAGGAAAATTCCTTATTTTCTTATGACCACCTCAACCACAAAGTTCCAGTCCAACTCCACCTCCTACACAGCTCAAACAGCAAAAGAAATACTCATTGCGCATCCCAAGACTTGAACCTGAGACCTCACAGTTACACAACATGCCACATTGCCACTCCACCATAGGCTCTTTCTGTGTCATATTTTATCCTCAATTAATTATAAGACATATGTGCTAACGTCCAGATTCCTTTAAAAGAAAAACCAAAATAAATTGCAAGAGCCAATACTTGAACCTAGGCTCCCATGCAACCTTAATGATGACACAACCACTAGACCATAAGCTTCCTTGTGTCATTTATTTACCACAATAATTTAAAAGGCCTTCGTCCAAGCACCCAGGGTTTTATTCACTTATTACCAAAATTTTTGCTAAAGCCCAGGTTTGAACCTAAGATTTCTCCAACACTTTTCAAGGCCATTAACCACTAAAGCAGACATTTAATTGTGTCATTTCCTTGTACAATTAAATGCTTATATACAACCTCCTTACAGACCTATACTAAAGGCCCAATACTTCTAGGCCCAAATTCGGGGCGTTACAAGGCTTAAGTTTAATTGTTGGTAAAATAGATCCGAATGGGCCTGTTGGTCTAGTGGTTAAGTGGAGTGTTGATAAGTTGAAGGTCCTATGTTCAAATCCCTGCGTAAGCAAGGGTATTATTTTTGCTCAGTTTCGAATTAGAGCTGTGTCATAGAGGGATTCTGGGTAGTAGTTGTGTAGTGGGAATTAGGGGAGGAAATTAAGGGTTGTTAGGGGTTATCGGGATTTTACTTTTATTTTTTATTTTCTTTACTTTCGAATTTGTGTTTCTACCAAAATCTCTTTCATTTTTCCTTTTCATCATTCCCTTACTGCCGAACTTCCCTTTCTATTTGTTGAATCCGTCATTTTCCTTCCTCCCTCTTTTTAGCTCCGTTCTTAAATTGTCGTATTTGCACAACGTAGTTCAAACATTTAGTAAGTGATAAGTGAGTTCTTTTCGATTTATTCAATGAATATTTGTTTGACGAAAGTCACTGTCTGTTTAGGCACAAATTAAGGGGCTGGTGGATCCCTATTGACGCGGTGGTCATGCGAAATTATGGTTGCTTAAGCGAGGTAAGGTTGTCGATGGTTTTTGAGAATTGTTTGTTCGTACAAATTTAAATTTAGTGACTGAAATTGGGCTTTTCATTGTCGAATATAGGTTCTGGAGTGCTCGGAAGTGATTACACGTAGAAATCCAACTAGGTGTGTACCCAAAACGCAGAAAACTAGGCTCAACAAAAATAAAAAAAAACTTACTGTCGACGCCACATGGGCGTGTGGTCTCCCGTGTGGTAGGTCGTGTGACGGTACACGGGTGTGTGAGCGACGACCTAGGCCATGCGTGCATGACATTGCTGTGTGATGCCTGGGCGAGGCCGTGTGTGACACACAGGCTCGACCAATTTAGGCCGTGTGGGCCACGTAGGCGTGTGGGCCCACACGGGTGTGTGGGATTTTGGGCTAGGCCGTGTGATCCACACGGCCAAGGTTAGTTTGGGGCGTGTGGGCCACATGGGCAGACAACATGGGCGTGTGAGCCCATTTTCACTGATTTGTGGCTAAGGTTGCATGGGTCACCCGCAACGACTGTGAACCTACTATAGAGTCGGTGGGTTACCTGGACCCCTAATTGTATAAGACGACTGAATGACTGTTGCTAGTATATAAGTGATTGAGCATGATAATATTTCACTGAACTGATATTGTATGAACTGTTACTATGAGATAGCGTGACATAATTGTATGCTGCATTGCATAAGGCTGGGGGTTTGATACTGATCAAAAGAAGTGTACTGAAAGGCTTCGAGCCTAACTTACTGGTAGCTCAGCTGCAAATCACTGTCTAGTGCCGCATTCTATGCTATTTGGAGTGTAGGGATGGGTGGGTTGATTATATCACCACATGGAGTGTGACAACCCTAAATTGACCCTAGTCGAAAAGTGGTTTCGGGACCGCTAAACTGAGTCACCGAAGTATTTGAATGTAATATTTATTGTCTAAAATATGTGAATATGTAACACTCCTAACCCGTATCCATTGCCGGAATAAGGTTATGAGGTATTACTTGACTGAACAAAACTTCTATAAGGTCAAAGATATTTACCAGACATAAATTATCAACAATGCAACCTGTCTCATTGATTTTTTCATAAGAGCTCTTATAAATTTCCAAAATGACTAACTATCAAAACATAACCGAATATCTAATAACAAATTAACTACTATCAAGTTATAACTAAAACATTTCAACACATTAGTTCAATTATAAGGCTTCTCTAAACAAAATAAGCGAGCCATCTTCGCATGGCTATAATGTATACAAAGTCAAAATATCATTCTACCTATAGTCTATCCTATACATGCCTTAAATCATGATGATATACCATCTTCTCAACTCACATAATGACTCGGTAGTGTGATGATATCTCCGGCTCTTCCAACTCGAACTAAAGGATAAACCTATAAGGAATGGAAAAGAGAACACGGAGTAAGCTTCAATGCTTAGTAAGTTTTAAGCAATGCAAACAATTAATTTACTTATAGATCGATTATTTCAAATTTTCAAGAAATCATTCCTAGGTAATTGCCATTCCGGCCAAGTATCCATGAACATAATGCATATTTAGCAAATTCACCTCACTTGAATCTGAAATCAATTAAAACCAAATATTGAAATCACAAATAAGATCATAAGAACTCGAAAAGTATCTCATTAACTAGTTTTAACCATGTTTGCAACAAAATCACAAATTCACTACAAGCTGTTTTCCTGAGCAACAGTCACTAAATTATTTATAAATAGAGATAAGAAACTCCAAATAGAGTGCCGTTAATTTTTCCTGAAAATATACTTATATATATTCTATCCATAAAATTTTCAGAATTTTTGGTTTGACCAATCAATACCAGATTTTTATTGAAGTTTCCCCTGTTTCACTGTTTGACTATTCTGACCACTCTTCACTACAAATCAATTTTCTCATTAAACAGAATTCGAAATATGTTATCGTTTACTTCATTTGAAACTAGACTCATCAAGGAGTCTAAGAATATAAATTTTATCTTATAATCATTGTTTTAAAATTTACAATGATTTTCTAAAGACAGAACAGGGGATTTCAAAGTCATTTTGACTCTGTCTCACTCCACTTCAAATATCTCATTATCTAAAATTCTTTTGCTTACAGGGTTTCTTTTATAAGAAACTAGACTCATTAAGCTTTAATTTCATAATTTATTCAGCTTCTAATTCAATTTCCACAATTTATGGTGATTTTCCAAAATCACGCTATAGTTGTTATCCCAAGCAGATTTATTACAAATTTGCTCTTTCACACATTCCTTGCATTCAAATTATCTAAACATGTATATCATGTCATTCAAGATCGAACTCATATAACATAGGCATTAAAATGCTTCACTATCAGCTTTAGTTCAATTGAAATGAATGAAATACAATATCATATTCACATTTAATTTTCCAAGATCGTAATCACCTAAAAATAAAATCATATACTTCCACAAACCTTTCCACAAGGACCAAGTGTTTATATTTGAATATAAACATAGAATCACTTCACATAACTTCACATATTTACCGAATATATCACAATCGCATTTATAGTCATAACACTTATTCACAGATGCATCACTTTATATATATTTATAATTTAATTCAAATCAAAATCGCATACAAGTACATGATACATACCTGGCCAACTTAATATGTAATGCACTTTCAATTTGTCAACTTAGTGTAGGATCTTGTAATTGTATACTTTTATCAAATTCATCGGCACTTGGCCTACTAGGTATAAAGCCCGAAATTATATTATCAGCACAAAGCCTGCGGGACTTTAACTCGGATACATTTCCAGCACGAAGCCTGCGGGACTTTGGCCCGGATACATTTCCAGCACGAAGCCTGCGGGACTTTGGCCCGGATATATTTTCAGCACAAAGCCTGCGGGACTTTGGCCCGGATACATTTCCAGCACGAAGCTTGCGGGACTTTGGCCCGGATATATTTCCAGCACGAAGCCTGCGGGACTTTAGCCCGGATACATTTCCAGTGTCTTGCATATTTATTCACATGTTAACGAATTTCACATAATATTTCACATTAACAATTTAATTGCTTCATTCGAATATAAGCACAAAATGTACACCTACCTTTTAACTTTTGGTTCAATAATCATACACAAGGAACACATAATCTTTTCATTATCCTGGTTTCACTTTTAATAACCATTCGACTATATGCCATATTCACAAATTATTTCACACACAACCTCGATCAAGTAGGAACAATAGTCACAATTCATCTATTATACAAATATCTCATTCTTTGACTTTGTTTCATAATAACTATTCTGTCACCACATATATATACCATTCAATTCACCTTCGACTTTATACAAACAAGTACAATAAAATTGTATACACATATTACACACTTTCACATCATCACTTAATAGTCATTCGGCCACATTATATACATAAATCATCCATTTCATATTCGGCTTTATAGCCGAAATTCAATATACTTATTGCAAATCGAACTTGTAAACGTCAAATAACTACTTATCATATTATATAATCTTAAGCGCGCAGCAAATCAAATATAATTACTTAAGGACTTACCTCGGAAGACGATAATCGGAACGAGACGACTAATCGACCATTTGATTTTCCCCCCGATCCAAATCCGAATTCTACTTTTGCCAATCTAATTAATATCAAAATTAACTCACTTATTCAACATTTCATTAAATTTTATCTAAAGACACATAATTTGGGCATTTTGCATTTTATCCCCTAACATTTCACATTTTTACAATTTAATCCCTATTTCAAAATAACACAAATTACTCAAAATTTCATCAAACCCATGTTAGGCCGAATTTACCTTAGGTCTCTAGCAACCCATTTCTTTTATTTATTCCACGTTTTGACCCCTAAATTTACAAATTTCTAAATTTAGTCCTTAATACACATTTTATCAAAAATCACTTAATCAATCATGAAAATCAAACATCAAAGATTTATTACTCATCATCAAACAACAAGATACTCAAACATTCAATAATGGCATCATCCAAATACTTTAACAATTTTAAAATTAGAGGTACGGGCCAGCTAGATTACGAAGCAACGATCTCAAAAACGTAAAAATTATTAAAAACCGAGACGACATGGACTTACATGCATGAACAACCATGGCCAAACCTTCAAAGCTTTGAGAACATTATTTTCTTTCTCACATTCGACTATTGATGAAGATGATAGCATGTAATTTGGCTTTTGTTTATTTTATTTTATTATAATTACCAAATACCATATTTAACCTTAATATACATTAATAATTTCCATTATACCAAGCCATGGAATTCCACTATCAACAATTATGGAATAATTACCACTTAAGGACTCCCACTATTTAATTCCATAGCTATTTAATATCTTTAACTTATAGAACACAACTTTTACGCTTTGCGCGATTTAGTCCTTTTTGCTTAATTAACTATCAAAACAATAAAATTTTCAACGAAACTTTAATATCATCTTATTGCCACTCCGTAAATATTTATAAAAATATTTACGACTCGGTTTATAGAAATGAGGTCTCGATACCTCATTTTCTAAACCCACTTGACCTCAGGGTCATACCACTTGAGCTTAATAAATCGCTTATAAAACAAAAATCACAATATCAAAAACCTTTTTTAAACTCACAATTAACTCATAAATATTAAATATAATATTTACAAACCTACTAATCGGATTTAGTGGCCCCGAAACCACTGTTCTGATTAACCCTAAAAACGGGTTGTTACAGAATATGAATGTGTGAAAGTTTTAAGCTTTGATTTAGTCGATTGCATGTGAATTTAGTTAATAGGACTTATGTGTGACACTTTTGAAATGTGATAGGTTAATCTATAAGGATCTATTAATGCATGTTAGAAAATGCTTGTACTTGCATGTCAAATTACCCAAAATTTTAGGTAGTGGCCGGCCATGCTATGGGTTAAAACATATTATAAACATTTTGTGTTAAAATTTTGTGTTAGAAATAATAAAATAAAAGCTTAGTAATAAAGTAATGGAAATTGGGGGTGATGAAAACAAAGTGAGAGTTTGGTTCTTCTTGGCCGAAAAACCAAGTAAAAGAAAGAAAGAAAGGTTTGAAGAAGTTCGGCCATGCTTGTAACTAGGTTGAGGTATGTTTGATGTTATTCCATGAAATTCATGCATATTTTTAGTTGTTAGTTTGAATTCTACCTAGCCCATGGTTTAAATTTTTGCTATTTGATGGAGATGATACTCGGCCATGGATGTTGTCTTTCTTGGTTGGTGTTTGATGTTGTGGTGATGAGGCATGAAGATGATTGAGTTTGAGTGCTTAATAAAAAGGTTTGGATGTGAGTGTGTGTGAGAATTTGAAAAGGATGGGTCTTAGCAACTTCATGAGGTGTTCGGCCATAGTGCTAAAATGTTGTATTTGTGTTTAAACTTAAAATTGTTTAGTTATATGGTTAGTATAGGTATGGATGATCGAATATGAGAGCATGAATAGATGAAGATTTTTGTAATTATAAACAAAATTGGTTAATTGATATGTGGTAAATGTTAAGTGTTCAATGAAATGGAAATGATATCATATTGGAATATGTATATTCGACCACATGAATGAATAGCTAGATTGATGTTGCATATATTCGGCCTTTAATTAAGGATGTAGGTGATAGTGATAGATTGAAGTTGCACATTCGGCTATAGGTAAGCATATTGATGATTTTATCTTGACTTAGATAATCGGCTAAAGGAGAATATTGGCTAATATGTTGAATTTGATTCATGATTTCATATATATATGACTCTAATGTCTAATGTATATATGGGCTAAGTACCTTGAGTTTCTCTTTGATGTTCAAAATGATTAAATCAATTTATTTGCTAAATTAAGCTCAAGAGCAAAGGGGAACTAAATCTGATAAAGGAAAGGAAAAAGTAATTGAATAGCCGTTGAAGTCGTTCGACAACATCCGAGGTAAGTCTTTGAGTAATGGAACTTAGTTTATGATTTGATTAAGTCATGACATATAAGCATAACAAATAAACGGTGATATAATGATTCTACTTGAATTATATATTGAGGTAATTGGTTTATACTTATGACGGGCAGCCGAATGCGTATAGAGATCATGTTATAAAGCAAATCAAAATCATACCCTTTGTATGTAGCTATTGAGCCGAAAATGGTAATGGTTGATAAGTGTCTTGTGTTTGAGTTCTAGTAATGAAAATGAAATATAGATGTGTTATGATTTATTGATATATGTGCATGATTATTCGGATCATAACCGGACTAATATCCGAAGGCATTTGTGCTAGTGACTATATCCGGGCTAAGTCCCGAAGGCATTTGTGCGAGTTACTATATCCGGGCTAAGTCCCGAAGGCATTTGTGCGAGTTACTATATCTGGGCTAAGTCCCGAAGGCATTTGTGCGAGTTACTATATCCGGGCCAAGTCCCGAAGGCATTTGTGCGAGTAACTATATCCGTGTAACACCCCGAACCCGAGACCGTCACCGGAGTCGAACACGAGGTGTTAACAGACTTTAAAAAAATAATTTCCCAGACACTGCCAATCTGCGTACTAGTCGCTTTAAAAATCATATCTTGAGTTCAGAAACTCGGAATCCAGTTCCGTAAATTTTCCCTGAAACTAGACTCATATTCCATCTACATATTTTTTTCTAGAATTTTTGGTTGGGCCAATTAGTACAGTTTATTAGTAAAAGTCTCCCATATTACAGGGATCGACTACACTGATCTTTGCGCATTACAACTTGGATATCTCCCTGTACAGGGCTTCAATACTGATGCCGTTTGTTTCTATAGAAACTAGACTCAGAGAGGAATCTATAAATATATGGCTTGACTCCTAATTGTCTCTGGTTAATTTGTAAAGAATTTCGAAAGTCGGAACAGGAAATCCAGAAACTGTTCTGGCCCTATCTCACAAGAACCCGAATATCTCTTAACATACTGTCCGTATGATTGTTTCGTTACTTTCTTATGAAAATAGATTCATCAAGGTTCGTTTACATAATTTATTCACTATTTAATTCCATTTCTACTATTTTTAGTGATTTTCCAAATCTACATCACTGCTGCTGTCAGCATCTGCCTTTAAGGTAGACTTTACCTATTTCATTTTCATAATTTATTCAGCTTCTAATTCAATTTCCACAATTTATGGTGATTTTCCAAAATCACGCTATAGTTGTTATCCCAAGCAGATTTATTACAAATTTGCTCTTTCACACATTCCTTGCATTCAAATTATCTAAACATGTATATCATGTCATTCAAGATCGAACTCATATAACATAGGCATTAAAATGCTTCACTATCAGCTTTAGTTCAATTGAAATGAATGAAATACAATATCATATTCACATTTAATTTTCCAAGATCGTAATCACCTAAAAATAAAATCATATACTTCCACAAACCTTTCCACAAGGACCAAGTGTTTATATTTGAATATAAACATAGAATCACTTCACATAACTTCACATATTTACCGAATATATCACAATCGCATTTATAGTCATAACACTTATTCACAGATGCATCACTTTATATATATTTATAATTTAATTCAAATCAAAATCGCATACAAGTACATGATACATACCTGGCCAACTTAATATGTAATGCACTTTCAATTTGTCAACTTAGTGTAGGATCTTGTAATTGTATACTTTTATCAAATTCATCGGCACTTGGCCTACTAGGTATAAAGCCCGAAATTATATTATCAGCACAAAGCCTGCGGGACTTTAACTCGGATACATTTCCAGCACGAAGCCTGCGGGACTTTGGCCCGGATACATTTCCAGCACGAAGCCTGCGGGACTTTGGCCCGGATATATTTTCAGCACAAAGCCTGCGGGACTTTGGCCCGGATACATTTCCAGCACGAAGCTTGCGGGACTTTGGCCCGGATATATTTCCAGCACGAAGCCTGCGGGACTTTAGCCCGGATACATTTCCAGTGTCTTGCATATTTATTCACATGTTAACGAATTTCACATAATATTTCACATTAACAATTTAATTGCTTCATTCGAATATAAGCACAAAATGTACACCTACCTTTTAACTTTTGGTTCAATAATCATACACAAGGAACACATAATCTTTTCATTATCCTGGTTTCACTTTTAATAACCATTCGACTATATGCCATATTCACAAATTATTTCACACACAACCTCGATCAAGTAGGAACAATAGTCACAATTCATCTATTATACAAATATCTCATTCTTTGACTTTGTTTCATAATAACTATTCTGTCACCACATATATATACCATTCAATTCACCTTCGACTTTATACAAACAAGTACAATAAAATTGTATACACATATTACACACTTTCACATCATCACTTAATAGTCATTCGGCCACATTATATACATAAATCATCCATTTCATATTCGGCTTTATAGCCGAAATTCAATATACTTATTGCAAATCGAACTTGTAAACGTCAAATAACTACTTATCATATTATATAATCTTAAGCGCGCAGCAAATCAAATATAATTACTTAAGGACTTACCTCGGAAGACGATAATCGGAACGAGACGACTAATCGACCATTTTGATTTTCCCCCCGATCCAAATCCGAATTCTACTTTTGCCAATCTAATTAATATCAAAATTAACTCACTTATTCAACATTTCATTAAATTTTATCTAAAGACACATAATTTGGGCATTTTGCATTTTATCCCCTAACATTTCACATTTTTACAATTTAATCCCTATTTCAAAATAACACAAATTACTCAAAATTTCATCAAACCCATGTTAGGCCGAATTTACCTTAGGTCTCTAGCAACCCATTTCTTTTATTTATTCCACGTTTTGACCCCTAAATTTACAAATTTCTAAATTTAGTCCTTAATACACATTTTTATCAAAAATCACTTAATCAATCATGAAAATCAAACATCAAAGATTTATTACTCATCATCAAACAACAAGATACTCAAACATTCAATAATGGCATCATCCAAATACTTTAACAATTTTAAAATTAGAGGTACGGGCCAGCTAGATTACGAAGCAACGATCTCAAAAACGTAAAAATTATTAAAAACCGAGACGACATGGACTTACATGCATGAACAACCATGGCCAAACCTTCAAAGCTTTGAGAACATTATTTTCTTTCTCACATTCGACTATTGATGAAGATGATAGCATGTAATTTGGCTTTTGTTTTATTTTATTTTATTATAATTACCAAATACCATATTTAACCTTAATATACATTAATAATTTCCATTATACCAAGCCATGGAATTCCACTATCAACAATTATGGAATAATTACCACTTAAGGACTCCCACTATTTAATTCCATAGCTATTTAATATCTTTAACTTATAGAACACAACTTTTACGCTTTGCGCGATTTAGTCCTTTTTGCTTAATTAACTATCAAAACAATAAAATTTTTCAACGAAACTTTAATATCATCTTATTGCCACTCCGTAAATATTTATAAAAATATTTACGACTCGGTTTATAGAAATGAGGTCTCGATACCTCATTTTCTAAACCCACTTGACCTCAGGGTCATACCACTTGAGCTTAATAAATCGCTTATAAAACAAAAATCACAATATCAAAAACCTTTTTTAAACTCACAATTAACTCATAAATATTAAATATAATATTTACAAACCTACTAATCGGATTTAGTGGCCCCGAAACCACTGTTCTGATTAACCCTAAAAACGGGTTGTTACAGAATATGAATGTGTGAAAGTTTTAAGCTTTGATTTAGTCGATTGCATGTGAATTTAGTTAATAGGACTTATGTGTGACACTTTTGAAATGTGATAGGTTAATCTATAAGGATCTATTAATGCATGTTAGAAAATGCTTGTACTTGCATGTCAAATTACCCAAAATTTTAGGTAGTGGCCGGCCATGCTATGGGTTAAAACATATTATAAACATTTTGTGTTAAAATTTTGTGTTAGAAATAATAAAATAAAAGCTTAGTAATAAAGTAATGGAAATTGGGGGGTGATGAAAACAAAGTGAGAGTTTGGTTCTTCTTGGCCGAAAAACCAAGTAAAAGAAAGAAAGAAAGGTTTGAAGAAGTTCGGCCATGCTTGTAACTAGGTTGAGGTATGTTTGATGTTATTCCATGAAATTCATGCATATTTTTAGTTGTTAGTTTGAATTCTACCTAGCCCATGGTTTAAATTTTTGCTATTTGATGGAGATGATACTCGGCCATGGATGTTGTCTTTCTTGGTTGGTGTTTGATGTTGTGGTGATGAGGCATGAAGATGATTGAGTTTGAGTGCTTAATAAAAAGGTTTGGATGTGAGTGTGTGTGAGAATTTGAAAAGGATGGGTCTTAGCAACTTCATGAGGTGTTCGGCCATAGTGCTAAAATGTTGTATTTGTGTTTAAACTTAAAATTGTTTAGTTATATGGTTAGTATAGGTATGGATGATCGAATATGAGAGCATGAATAGATGAAGATTTTTGTAATTATAAACAAAATTGGTTAATTGATATGTGGTAAATGTTAAGTGTTCAATGAAATGGAAATGATATCATATTGGAATATGTATATTCGACCACATGAATGAATAGCTAGATTGATGTTGCATATATTCGGCCTTTAATTAAGGATGTAGGTGATAGTGATAGATTGAAGTTGCACATTCGGCTATAGGTAAGCATATTGATGATTTTATCTTGACTTAGATAATCGGCTAAAGGAGAATATTGGCTAATATGTTGAATTTGATTCATGATTTCATATATATATGACTCTAATGTCTAATGTATATATGGGCTAAGTACCTTGAGTTTCTCTTTGATGTTCAAAATGATTAAATCAATTTATTTGCTAAATTAAGCTCAAGAGCAAAGGGGAACTAAATCTGATAAAGGAAAGGAAAAAGTAATTGAATAGCCGTTGAAGTCGTTCGACAACATCCGAGGTAAGTCTTTGAGTAATGGAACTTAGTTTATGATTTGATTAAGTCATGACATATAAGCATAACAAATAAACGGTGATATAATGATTCTACTTGAATTATATATTGAGGTAATTGGTTTATACTTATGACGGGCAGCCGAATGCGTATAGAGATCATGTTATAAAGCAAATCAAAATCATACCCTTTGTATGTAGCTATTGAGCCGAAAATGGTAATGGTTGATAAGTGTCTTGTGTTTGAGTTCTAGTAATGAAAATGAAATATAGATGTGTTATGATTTATTGATATATGTGCATGATTATTCGGATCATAACCGGACTAATATCCGAAGGCATTTGTGCTAGTGACTATATCCGGGCTAAGTCCCGAAGGCATTTGTGCGAGTTACTATATCCGGGCTAAGTCCCGAAGGCATTTGTGCGAGTTACTATATCTGGGCTAAGTCCCGAAGGCATTTGTGCGAGTTACTATATCCGGGCCAAGTCCCGAAGGCATTTGTGCGAGTAACTATATCCGTGTAACACCCCGAACCCGAGACCGTCACCGGAGTCGAACACGAGGTGTTAACAGACTTTAAAAAAATAATTTCCCAGACACTGCCAATCTGCGTACTAGTCGCTTTAAAAATCATATCTTGAGTTCAGAAACTCGGAATCCAGTTCCGTAAATTTTCCCTGAAACTAGACTCATATTCCATCTACATATTTTTTTCTAGAATTTTTGGTTGGGCCAATTAGTACAGTTTATTAGTAAAAGTCTCCCATATTACAGGGATCGACTACACTGATCTTTGCGCATTACAACTTGGATATCTCCCTGTACAGGGCTTCAATACTGATGCCGTTTGTTTCTATAGAAACTAGACTCAGAGAGGAATCTATAAATATATGGCTTGACTCCTAATTGTCTCTGGTTAATTTGTAAAGAATTTCGAAAGTCGGAACAGGAAATCCAGAAACTGTTCTGGCCCTATCTCACAAGAACCCGAATATCTCTTAACATACTGTCCGTATGATTGTTTCGTTACTTTCTTATGAAAATAGATTCATCAAGGTTCGTTTACATAATTTATTCACTATTTAATTCCATTTCTACTATTTTTAGTGATTTTCCAAATCTACATCACTGCTGCTGTCAGCATCTGCCTTTAAGGTAGACTTTACCTATTTCATAGTTTCCATGATTCAACTAGCCCTTTTTGCATAAATAGCACAATTTATGATAGTGATTAACCATTCCCATGGCCAATCCTTGTCAAGCATATCCACACCTCTCAATAACCATATCCCTACCAAATGATTATAACATTATACTCAAACATATATAAGCCATTTCGCATGGCTATCCAAAATTATACAAGTCCAAAGGGTCCATGACCCACAACAAACGGGTAGTCCTATACATGCCATTTCGAAGTTCAACCAAAATTGTACCAAAAGGGGGGGGGCTTTGATAGTGTGGGCGACTTCGACTTCAAAATCCCGAGTCCGATAGCTGGAGAACCAAAATCTATAAAACAGAGAATCAAGGAGACGGAGTAAGCAATTTATGCTTAGTAAGTTTTGAGCAAGGGATTCCAGCACAACAAAAGTATAGCATTCATGTAGCTAAACGGATAATTTCATACGCACAATTTTTCAATATCATACATACTTCACATTACCAACCCTTTTATTCATACACTAAGATCAACTTAGCCAAAGGCTGGTAGCTCATTTATCAACTGAGCGAATACTTATTTGTAAGGGCTCAACTAAATTCAAGCACATACGAAACATACCTCAATGTTGGGATGTTTCTAGAGTATTTACTGAAATTTTTACAGCAAGATCATTCATTCCCAAATCACGTACCTTCGGAATTTAACCGGATATAGCTACTCGTTCAAATGCCTTCGGGACATAGCCTGGTTATAGTAACTCGCACAATTGCCTTCGGGACTTAACCCGGATTTAGTAACTCGCACAAATGCCTTCGGGCTTAGCCCGGAATTAGTATCTCGCACAAATGCCTTCGGATCTTAGTCCGAATATGGTCACTTAGCACAAAGCCTTCGGGACTTAGCCCGGACATCATTCAAATAACCATGCACATTTAACAGTAAATCATGGCACATTCGTATTTCATTTTCGTTAACAAAACTCAAACACAAGACACTTATCATTCTTGCAATTTCGGCTCAATAGCCACACACAAAGAGCATGATTTTGGTTTGCTTAAAACATGATCTAATCAAATCATAATTTAAGCTCTTTTACTCAAGAACTTACCTCGGGTGTTGTCGAACGATTCCGATAGCTATTCGACCACTTTTTCCTTCCCTTTATCGGATTTAGTTCCCCTTTGCTCTTGAGCTTAATTAAACAAATATATTGATTTAATCATTTGAGCATCGAAAAGAGGAACACAAGGCACTTAGCCCATATTTGTACATTAGACATTAAAGTCACATATGTACGGAATCATGAATCAAACTCAACATTTTAGCTAATTTTTCCCCCTTGGCCGAATTTTCTAAGCCAAGACAAAAGCATCAATATGCTTGCCTCTAACCGAATACATGCAACACCAATCTCCTTCCTATGGCCGAATATGCATGTCTATGTTGGGGCCGATTTCAACACTTAATACATTCTACAAGTATGGTCACTTGTATTGACTAAACACCCTTTTGTTTCAAGTTCAAAACTTGGCTAATACACACACATATACACTAGTAAAGCATCCTCTCCCTTTCCATCAATTTAACACATGCATTACTCATTAATATACAAAAATTATATTCGGCCTTAGCACACAACTTGCTAGCCGATTCTTTTCCATCTAGCAACCAATGCACATATGTGCTCACTCAAAAATGCTTAAAAGAAGATTCAAGAATCATCAATCCACCATCACATGCATCATTAACAAGCTTCATATTTAGCATGCAATGGCATTAACACAAAATCTACCTAGGCCGAATATCATCCCCATGACATAGCAAAGATTTGAACCATGGGCTAATTAGAACTCAAGCTAGCAACTAAAAACATGCATGAATCTCATGGCACAACCTCAAACATACCTTGATCTAGATACAAGTATGGCCAAACCTCCTCCTAATCCTCTTCCAAACCAAACATGAAGCAAGAACTCCTTCCTCCTTCCTTATAATTTTTGGCCAAATGAAGATGAAAAAGGATGAATAAAATTTTCTCTTTTCTTTTCTTTAACTCACGGCAATGGGGGGGAAACAACCACACATTCTTTTTTTTTTTGCTTTCATCATATTCCCTTTTATTATTTTATGCCCATGCTCCTTATTTTATTTTTTTCCACCCATGATGCACCAACACAACATGTCTATGACATGTCTTGCCCATCACACTTGGTCTACCATGCTTGTCATGGCCGGCCACTACTAATTAGGGGAGGAATTTGACATGCAAGTCCCCCCCTTTTTATTTCATGCACTAATAGGTCATTATGCTTCGACCTATCACATTTCAAAAATGTCGCACATAAGTCCTATTGACTAAATTCACATGCAATCGACTAAATCGAAGCTTGAAATTTTCACACATTCATAATTACATATTCTAGACAATAAATATCACATTCAAACATTTCGGTGACTCGGTTTAGCGGTCCCGAAACCACTTCCCGACTAGGGTCAATTTTGGGCTGTCACAACTCTCCCCCACTTAAGAAATTTTCGTCCCCGAAAATCTTACCGGTAAATAGGTTTGGGTATCGTTCTTTCATCGAGCTATCGGTTTCCCAAGTAGCTTCCTCGATCCCGTGTTTGAGCCATAACATCTTAACTAACGGAACCCTTTTGTTTCGCAACTCTTTCACTTCACGAGCTAGGATACGAATCGGTTCTTCTTCATAACTCAAGTCAGATTGAATTTCAACTTCTGAGGGATTAATCACATGTGACGGATCGGATCTATAACGTCGAAGCATCGAAACATGAAAGACATCGTGAATCTTTTCAAGTTCAGGGGGCAAAATCAATCTATACGCAACCGGACCAACTCGTTCGGAGATTTTGTACGGCCCAATGAATCTCGGGCTCAACTTGCCCTTACGGCCAAATCTGAGTACCTTTTTCCAAGGCGAAACTTTAAGAAACACTTTATCTCCCACCTGATATTCAATGTCTTTTCGTTTCAAATCCGCATACAATTTTTGACGATCTGTGGCTGCTTTCAAACTTTCACGGATTACCTTTACTTTCTATTCGGCATCTTTAATCAAATCAACTCCAAAAATTTTACTTTCACCGAGCTCGGTCCAAAACAATGGTGTACGGCATTTACGTCCGTACAAAGCCTCGTAAGGTGCCATCTTAATACTTGATTGAAAACTATTGTTGTAAGCGAATTCAATCAAAGGTAAATACCGTTCCCATGAACTACTGAACTCGAGGATGTAACATCTCAACATATCCTCAAGTATCTGAATTATCCGCTCAGATTGACCATCGGTTTGGGGGTGAAAAGCAGTGCTAAAATGCAGCTTGGTACCCAAAGCTTCTTGCAATTTCCTCCAAAATCGCGAGGTGAATCTCGGATCTCTATCCGACACGATAGAAATAGGTACCCCGTGTAATCTCACAATCTGAGAAACATACAATTCGGCTAGTTTATCCAATGAAAAATTCGTACGCACGGGGATAAAGTGAGCCGACTTAGTCAGTCTATCAACAACAACCCAAATCGCATCCTTCTTACTTGCTGACAATGGCAGTCTGGACACAAAGTCCATTGTGACTCGATCCCATTTCCACTCGGGTATCATGATCGGCTGAAGTAATCCTGAAGGCACTTGATGTTCCGCTTTCACTTGTTGACATATTAAACATCTCGAAACAAAGTCGGAGATGTCTCGTTTCATACCATGCCACCAAAACCAACGTTTCAAATCGTTGTACATTTTCGTACTCCCCAAGTGAATTGACATTCGGCTACAATGGGCTTCGTTCAGAATCATCGAAATGAGTTCCGAATTCCTTGGAACGCACAAACGACTTCTGAACCTCAAACAATCATCATCATCAATTTGAAATTCCGATTCCTTGTTCGGAACACACTCAGCCCGTTTTGCAACCAATTCATCATCAACTTTCTGGGCTTCACGAATTTGATGAATCAATAATGGTTTGGCTTTTAATTCAGCTACTAACACATTGTCGGGTAGAACAGACAAGTGCACATTCATCGCTCGTAAAGCAAACAATGATTTCCGGCTTAAGGCGTCCACAACCACATTAGCCTTTCCTGGGTGGTAATCAATGACAAGCTCGTAATCTTTCAACAACCCAAGCCAACGTCTTTGTTGCAGATTTAAGTCTATTTGAGTCATCAAATATTTGAGACTTTTGTGATCCGAAAATACATGGCACTTTTCACCAAATAAGTAATGTCGCCATATTTTTAAAGCAAATACGATGGCAGCTAGTTCAAGATCATGGGTCGGATAATTTTTCTCATGTGGCTTTAATTGTCTCGACGCATAGGCCACCACTCGACCTTCTTGCATCAATACGCAACCCAACCCAAGTAGGGATGCGTCACTATAAATGACAAACTCTTTGCCTGATTCGGGTTGCACTAAAATTGGAGCTTTAGTCAAATAAGTTTTCAGTTGATCGAAACTTTTCTGACATTTCTCCGTCCATTCGAACTTAACATCCTTTTGAAGTAGCTTTGTCATTGGTGTGGCTATCATCGAGAAACCTTTTACAAATCGTCGGTAATAACCGGCAAGCCCCAGGAAGCTCCGAACTTCGGTAATATTTCTTGGAGGTTTCCAGTTAAGTATGGCTGAAATTTTGTTCGGGTCAACTCGAATACCCGATGCGGATACCATGTGACCCAAGAAGCTAACCTCTTTTAACCAGAACTCACACTTACTGAACTTAGCATATAACTGCTTATCCCGCAAAATTTATAACACTAGTCTCAGGTGCTCAGCATGTTCGGTCTCATCTCTTGAATAAACCAAGATGTCATCAATGAACACAACTACGAACCGATCCAAATATGGTCTGAAGATCCGATTCATCAAATCCATAAATACCGCAGGGGCATTAGTGAGCCCAAACGGCATCACTAAGAATTCGTAGTGACCATATCTCGTTCTGAAGGCAGTTTTGGATATGTCCGAATCTCGAATTCGCAACTGATAATAGCCCGATCTCAAATCTATTTTTGAGAACACTGAGGCTCCCTTCAGTTGGTCGAACAAATCATCGATACGCGGTAACGGATATTTGTTCTTTATCGTCACTTTATTCAGTTGACGATAGTTAATGCACAACCTCATGGTTCCGTCCTTCTTTTTCACGAACAATACTGGTGCACCCCAAGGTGAGAAACTTGGTCGAGCAAAACCTCTATCCGTCAATTCTTGCAACTGAGCTTTCAACTCTTTTAACTCGGTTGGTGCCATACGATACGGAGCCATCGAAATCAGCGTAGTCCCAGGTACAAGCTCAATACCAAACTCTATCTCCCGAACAGGTGGTAAACCCGGTAATTCTTCAGGAAAAACATCCGGGTATTCACAAACCACCGGCACAGATTCGGGTTTCTTTTCTAATTCTTTGTCATCAAGTACATACGCAAGGTATGCTTCGCACCCTTTTCTTACATATTTCTGGGCCAACATTGAGGATATTACAGCTGGCAACCCATCCAAGTCCGTAGACTCAACTCGGATTACTTCGTTATTTGTGCACCTCAATTCAATAGTCTTGCTTTTGCAATTCACAACCGCATCATGCACGGTCAACCAATCCAACCCGAGAATAACATCAAATTCATTAAACGGCAAAAGCATCAAGTCCGCCGAAAAACAGGAACCTCGAATTACTAGGGGACATTTCTTACACACTTTGTCGACAAGCACGTAACGACCCAAGGGATTTGACACCCGAATTACGAACTCAGTAGACTCAATAGGTAAAGTCTTACTGGATGCTAAGGTTTCACATATGTAAGAATGAGTAGAACCGGGGTCAATCAAAGCAATTACATTAGTATCAAAGAGAGTAAAAGTACCGGTAATAACATCAGGCGAAGAAACATCCTCGCAGGCACGTATAGCATAAGCTCTAGCAGGCGCACGAGCCTCGGATCTGGTCGTAGCATCTCTAGATCCTCTCTGACCACCACCAGCATTGCCCGTATTTCCAGATGGTCTACCTCGAGCAGTGGTAGCTCCCGGTTTCCCACTCTGATTTACATTCTGTTCAGACAACCTCGGGCAATCTTTAATGAAGTGGTCAACTGATCCGCACTTGTAACAGGAGCGGTCAGGGAATCTACAACTCCCCGAATGCCATTTACCGCAATATCGACATTTCGTTCTGTCTCGACGTTCATTCCCAACACTGGCGACCGAAGTGCCTCGTGTACCCACAGGGGGTCGATCACGATCTCGTCTAAAAAGGCCCGAAATGCCTCTCGACCAGCCCACATCATCTCGAAATTTCTTTGATGCCTGTTGAAGAGACTTTCCCGAAGATCTTTTACGAAACTCTCCAGTTCCCACATCAACTTTTTGTTTTTCTTTTCTAAGCTCTTTGGCTTTACAAGCTCACTCGACAAGTACTACGAACTCTCGTATTTCAAGAACGCCAACGAACATTTTTATATCTTCATTCAGCCCATCCTCGAAGCGTCTACACATGATAGCCTCGGACGAAACACATTCCCGAGCATACCTACTAAGTCTAACAAATTTTCGCTCGTAATCAGTAACCGACATGGAACCTTGCTTAAGCTCAAGAAATTCCTTCCGTTTTTGATCAACAAATCTTTGACTGATATACTTTTTCCGAAACTCAGTTTGGAAAAACTCCCAAGTTACTTGCTCTCGGGGCACAACAGAAGTCAGAGTACTCCACCAATAGTAGGCAGAATCACGTAGCAAGGAGATAGTACACTTTAGGCATTCATCGGGTGTACAAGATAGCTCATCGAGTACCCGGATAGTGTTGTCCAACCAAAATTCAGCTTGCTCGGCATCGTCGCTATCCGTAGCTTTAAATTCAGTAGCCCCATGTTTTCGGATTCTGTCAACTGGGGGCTTATTTGACCTTATTTGGTCAGTTTCCGGAGGTATTGTAGGTGCGGGGGTGGTATTTGTCGGGAATGGAGGTTGTGGAACAATCGTATTAGTTCGAATGTATTGGTTGAACCAATCATTCATCACGCTATAGAAAGCTTGTCTAGCTTCATCATTCGGATTACTAGCATTAGGTTGAGAGTTCGCCGGCGCTGTCCCTTGTGCGGGAGTAGGCGCTACATTCTCAAGATCATCAGCTACCGCTCGGTCGGGATCGGGATCCATTACTATAAATAAACACATTTGCAAATGTCAGAAATCACCACACTATCAAATAATCACATAAAATGGCATGTATAGCTAGACCCAACGCATTACGGTAGTCCTAGAATCGACTAAACCGTAGCTCTGATACCAATCAAATGTAACACCCCGAACCCGAGACCGTCACCGGAGTCGAACACGAGGTGTTAACAGACTTTAAAAAATAATTTCCCAGACACTGCCAATCTGCCTACTAGTCGCTTTAAAAATCATATCTTGAGTTCAGAAACTCGGAATCCAGTTCCGTAAATTTTCCCTGAAACTAGACTTATATGCCCATCTACATATTTTTTTCTAGAATTTTTCGTTGGGCCAATTAGTACAGTTTATTAGTCAAATTCTCCCATATTACAGGGATCGACTACACCGACCTTTGCGCATTACGACTTGGATATCTCCCTGTACAGGGCTTCAATTCTGATTCCGTTTGTTTTTATAGAAACTATACTCAGAGAGGAATCTATACATATATGGCTTGACTCCTAATTGTCACTGGTTAATTTGTAATGAATTTCGAAAGTCGGAACAGGAAATCCAGAAACCGTTCTGGCCCTGTCCCACAAGAACCCGAATATCTCTTAACATACTGTCCGTATGATTGTTTTGTTACTTTCCTATGAAAATAGATTCATCAAGGTTCGTTTAAATAATTTATTCACTATTTAATTCCATTTCTACTATTTTTAGTGATTTTCCAAATCTACATCACTGCTGCTGTCAGCATCTGCCTTTAAGGTAGACTTTACCTATTTCATAGTTTCCATGATTCAACTAGCCCTTTTTGCATAAATAGCACAATTTATGATAGTGATTAACCATTCCCATGGCCAATCCTTGTCAAGCATATCCACACCTCTCAATAACCATATCCCTACCAAATGATTATAACATTATACTCAAACATATATAAGCCATTTTCGCATGGCTATCCAAAATTATACAAGTCCAAAGAGTCCATGACCCACAACAAACGGGTAGTCCTATACATGCCATTTCGAAGTTCAACCAAAATTGTACCAAAAGGGGGGGGGCTTTGATAGTGTGGGCAACTTCGACTTCAAAATCCCGAGTCCGATAGCTGGAGAACCAAAATCTATAAAACAGAGAATCAAGGAGACGGAGTAAGCAATTTATGCTTAGTAAGTTTTGAGCAAGGGATTCCAGCACAACAAAAGTATAGCATTCATGTAGCTAAACGGATAATTTCATACGCACAATTTTTCAATATCATACTTACTTCACATTACCAACCCTTTTATTCATACACTAAGATCAACTTAGCCAAAGGCCGGTAGCTCATTTATCAACTGAGCGAATACTTATTTGTAAGGGCTCAACTAAATTCAAGCACATACGAAACATACCTCAATGTTGGGATGTTTCTAGAGTATTTACTGAAATTTTTACAGCAAGATCATTCATTCCCAAATCACGTACCTTCAGAATTTAACCGGATATAGCTACTCGTTCAAATGCCTTCGGGACATAGCCCGGTTATAGTAACTCGCACAATTGCCTTCGGGACTTAACCCGAATTTAGTAACTCGTACAAATGCCTTCGGGCTTAGCCCGGAATTAGTATCTCGCACAAATGCCTTCGGATCTTAGTCCGGATATGGTCACTTAGCACAAAGCCTTCGGGACTTAGCCCGGACATCATTCAAATAACCATGCACATTTAACAGTAAATCATGGCACATTCGTATTTCATTTTCGTTAACAAAACTCAAACACAAGACACTTATCATTCTTGCAATTTCGGCTCAATAGCCACACACAAAGAGCATGATTTTGGTTTGCTTAAAACATTATCTAATCAAATCATAATTTAAGCTCTTTTACTCAAGAACTTACCTCGGGTGTTGTCGAACGATTCCGATAGCTATTCGACCACTTTTTCCTTCCCTTTATCGGATTTAGTTCCCCTTTGCTCTTGAGCTTAATTAAACAAATATATTGATTTAATCATTTGAGCATCGAAAAGAGGAACACAAGGCACTTAGCCCATATTTGTACATTAGACATTAAAGTCACATATGTACGGAATCATGAATCAAACTCAACATTTTAGCTAATTTTTCCCCCTTGGCCGAATTTTCTAAGCCAAGACAAAAGCATCAATATGCTTGCCTCTAACCGAATACATGCAACACCAATCTCCTTCCTATGGCCGAATATGCATGTCTATGTTGGGGCCGATTTCAACACTTAATACATTCTACAAGTATGGTCACTTGTATTGACTAAACACCCTTTTGTTTCAAGTTCAAAACTTGGCTAATACACACACATATACACTAGTAAAGCATCCTCTCCCTTTCCATCAATTTAACACATGCATTACTCATTAATATACAAAAATAATATTCGGCCTTAGCACACAACTTGCTAGCCGATTCTTCTCCATCTAGCAACCAATGCACATATGTGCTCACTCAAAAATGCTAAAAAGAAGATTCAAGAATCATCAATCCACCATCACATGCATCATTAACAAGCTTCATATTTAGCATGCAATGGCATTAACACAAAATCTACCTAGGCTGAATATCATCCCCATGACATAGCAAAGATTTGAACCATGGGCTAATTAGAACTCAAGCTAGCAACTAAAAACATGCATGAATCTCATGGCACAACCTCAAACATACCTTGATCTAGATACAAGTATGGCCAAACCTCCTCCTAATCCTCTTCCAAACCAAACATGAAGCAAGAACTCCTTCCTCCTTCCTTATAATTTTTGGCCAAATGAAGATGAAAAAGGATGAATAAAATTTTCTCTTTTCTTTTCTTTAACTCACGGCAATGGGGGGGGAAACAACCACACATTCTTTTTTTTTTTTGCTTTCATCATATTCCCTTTTATTATTTTATGCCCATGCTCCTTATTTTATTTTTTTCCACCCATGATGCACCAACACAACATGTCTATGACATGTCTTGCCCATCACACTTGGTCTACCATGCTTGTCATGGTCGGCCACTACTAATTAGGGGGGAATTTGACATGCAAGTCCCCCCTTTTTATTTCATGCACTAATAGGTCCTTATGCTTCGACCTATCACATTTCAAAAATGTCGCACATAAGTCCTATTGACTAAATTCACATGCAATCGACTAAATCGAAGCTTGAAATTTTCACACATTCATAATTACATATTCTAGACAATAAATATCACATTCAAACATTTCGGTGACTCGGTTTAGCGGTCCCGAAACCACTTCCCGACTAGGGTCAATTTTGGGCTGTCACAATCCGGGTTAAGTCCCGAAGGCATTTGTGCGAGTTGCTATATCCGGCTAAATCTCGAAGGTACTTGGGTTTGGAAATGAGCAATCTTGCTGTAATAATTTCAATTAATACGCTCATAAAATCCAAACGATAAGGTATGTTTCGTATATGCATCAGAAAGTTGATTCCTTTTAAATAGTATTTGCTCAATTGATTAACAAACTTTCGGCCTTAGTTAGGTTTGATCCCCTGTGTATGAATATACTGGTTGAAGCGTGAAGTAAGTATGATTTTGGGAATATGCGTATATGCAATTATTCATTTAGTCATATGAACGCTATACTTTAGTCGTAAATAATTTCATTACTTAAACTTACTAAGCATTAAAATGCTTATTCTGTTGCTTTGATTCTCTGTTTTATAGATTTTGTTCGTCAGCTATCAGACTCGGGAGTGTCAAAGTCGAAGTCGTCCACACTATCTAAGCCCTTTTGGTATATCTTTAGTTGAACTTTGATAATTGCATGTATAGGGCTGACCCTTGTTGTTAATTAAGTATCTTTTGGTAATGTATATTCGTATAGCCATGCGAAAATGGCTTGTATATTTTGAGTATAACATTATGGTCATTTTGTATATATGGTCTTATGATATGGTTATTAAGTGGTGTGGAAATGTTTGATAATGATTAGCCATTGGAATGGCCAATCATGGTCCTATTGGTGCTACGTACGTCATGGCTAATCGTGATTATACTTGAAAATAATATATGTCAATTTACTAATTGATTCATGGAAAATTATGAAATAGGTAAAATTTACCTTAAAATAGATGCTGACAGCAGCAGTGATGTGAATTTGAAAAATCACTAAAATTTACCTATATGTACAGATTCCTTTTTGAGTCTAGTTTCTTTAGAAACAAACAGCATAAGTATTGAAGCTCTGTACAGGGAGATATCTAAGTCGTAATGCATGAAGGTCAGAGTAGTCGAACCCTGAAACAGGGGAGACTTTAACTAATAAACTGTACTAATTGGCCTGACCAAAATTCTAGAAAACAATTTGTAGATGGACATATGAGTCTAGTTTCAGGAAAAATTTACAGAATCACTTTTCGAGTTTTGGAACTCGAGATATGATTTTTAAAGTGGCTGTGATGCAGTTAGCCAGCTTGCCTGGAAATTTCGAAATGAACTGTGTAAGTAAATGAATTAAGTCCTTTAACACCTCGTGTTTGACTCCGGCGATGGTCTCGGGTACGGGGCGTTACAATTTTATTGGTATCATAGCTACGGTTTAGTCGATTCTAGGACTACCGTAATATGTTCGGGTTTAGCTATACATGCCATTATGTGTTTATTTGATAGTGTGGTGATTTCTGACAGTTAAAAAATGTGTTTACTTATAGTAATGGATCCCGATCCCAACCAAGCGGTAGCTGATGATGTTGAGAGTGTAGCGTCTGCTCCCGCACAAGGGACAGCGCCGGTGGACTCTCAACCTATTGCTAGTAATCAGAATGATGAAGCTAGACAGGCTTTTTATAGTGTGATGAATGATTGGTTCAATCAGTATATTCGAACTAATACGGCTGTTCCACAACCCCCATTCCCGACTAATACAACCCCTACACCTGCGATACCTCCGGTTACTAACCAAATAAGGTTAAATAAGCCCCCAGTTGGCAGAATCTGAAAACACGGGGCTACTGAATTTAAAGCTACAGACAGCGACGATGCCGAGCAAGCTGAATTTTGGTTGAACAACACTATTCGGGTACTTGATGAACTATCTTGCACACCCGATGTAACACCCCGAACCTGAGACCGACACCGGAGTCGGACACGAGATGTTAACAAACTTTGAAAAATTTTTCCAGACACTGCCCAGTCTGAGTACTAGTCGCTTCAAAAATCATATCTTGAGTTTCACAACTCAAAAATCAGTTTTGTGATTTTTCCCTGAAACTAGACTCATGTCCCCACCTATGGATTTTTTTCTAGAATTTTTGCTCGGGCCAATTAGTACAGTTTATTAGTCAAAGTCTCCCATGTTACAGGGGTCGACTACACTGACCTTTTCCCATTACGACTGGGATATCTCTCTGCACAGAGCTTCAATACTGATGCCGTTTGTTTCTATGGAAACTAGACTCAGAGAGGAATCCATACATATATGGTATGACCCCTAATTATCTCTGGTCAATTTATAGTGAATTTCCAAAGGCGGAACAGTGAATCCAGAAACTGTTCTGGCCCTGTTACACAAGAACCCGAATATCTCTTTCTGTACTGTTCCTATAATTGTTTCGTTACTTCCATATGAAAGTAGATTCATCAAGGTTCGATTACATAATTTATTCACTATTTAATTCCACTCCTACGAATTCTTGTGATTTTTCCAATCCACACCACTGCTGCTATCAGCTTCTGTTTTCAAAGTGAACCTTACCTAATTTGGGGTTTCATGGACCAACTAGGGCCTTGTCATACATAAGCCCACATATGATCATACTTAGCCATTCTAGTGGCTGATCATTTGCTCAACACTTCCATTCCAACATAGTTACATCATGAAACCATCTATACATTCATAAATACGAATGGTCTAATGCCATACTCCACTTCTACAAGCCATTTTCGCATGGCTGTACACTTATACATTTCATAAAGTACTCGAAAGACAACAATGGGTAGTCCTATACATGCCATATCAAAATTCAACCAAAATAGTACCCAAAAGAGCCTTTGATAGTGTGGGCGACTTCGACTTCAAGATCCCGAGTCCGATAGCTGGAGAACCAAAAATCTATAAAACAGAGGAGCAATGTAACGAGTAAGCAATTTATGCTTAGTAAGTTTGAGCAAGGAATTCCAGCATGCACAAATAATAGCACACATTTAGCTAAACGGAATATTTCATAATACGCAATTTACCGATATCAAACTTGCTTCACAACATTAACAACCCTTATGTACATACACAATAAACTAACTTGGCCGAAGGCCGGTAGCTCGTTTATCAACTGAGCGAACATTTATTTGTAAGGGCTCGATTAATATTTAACACATACGTAACATATCCCCATATTGGGATGTTTTTCGAGTATTCGCTGGAATTTTACAGCAAGCTCATTCATTACCAAATCACGTACCTTCGGGATTTAACCGGATATAGCTCCTCGTTCAAATGCCTTCGGGACATAGCCCGGTTTTAGTAACTCACACAATGCCTTCGGGACTTAACCCGGATTTAACAACTCGCACGAATGCCTTCGGGACTTAACCCGGATTTAACAACTCGCACGAATGCCTTCGGGACTTAATCCGGATTTAACAACTCGCACGAATGCCTTCGGGACTTAACCCGGATTTAACAACTCGCACGAATGCCTTCGGGACTTAACCCGGATTTAGTATCTCGCACAAAGGCCTTCGGATCTTAGTCCGGATATATTCACTTAGCACAAAGCCTTCGGGACTTAGCCCGGACAGCATTCAATTAATCATGCACATCTAACAATAATTCATGGCACATTCATATTTCATTTTCGTTTACGAAACTCAAACACAAGGCACATATTGTCCTTGTACATTCGGCTCAATAGCCACACATAGAGCATGATTTAATCACATAGAAATTTAAGCTCTCTTACTCAAGAACTTACCTCGGGTGTTGTCGAACGATCCCGCTAACTATTCGACCACTTTTTCCTTCCCTTTATCGGATTTATTTCCCCTTTGCTCTTGAGCTTAATCAAACAAATAAATTGATTTCATCATTTAGGCATCAAAAGATGAACACAAGGCACTTAGCCCATATTCATACATTAGACATTAAAGTCTCATACATGCAAAAATCATGCATCAACACAACATATTAGCTAATTTCTTTCCCCTTGGCCGAATATGCATGTCCATTTTTGGGGTCGATTTCAACACTTAATACACACATATACACACTAGTAAAGCATCCTCCCCCTTTTCATCGATTTAACACATGCATTGCTCATCAACATGCAAAGTTACATTCGGCCTTAGCACACATCTTGCTAGCCGATTCTTCTCCCTTTAGCAACCAATGCACATATGTGCTCACACAAAAATGCTAAAAAGGAGGTTCAAGAATCATCAAGCCATCATCACATGCATCATTAACAAGCTTCATATTTTGCATGCAATGGCATTAACACAACCTCCACCTAGGCTGAATCTTAACTCATCCTCATGCCTCATCACCACAACATCAAACACCAACCAAGAATGATGCATCCATGGTCAAGTGCCATTTCCATCACATAGCAAGATTTAGACCATGGGCTAGGTAGAACTCAAGCTAACAACTAAAACATGCATGCATCTCATGGAACATCATTAAACATACCTTGGCCTAGCTACATGCATGGCCGAATCTCTTCACCTTTCTTCTTCTTTCCTCCTTAAAATTTTTGGCCAAGGATGAACCAAAGGATGAGAAATTTTTTTCTTTGTTTTTCTTTCTAATTTAGGCTAAAATGGAGGTGAGAAAGGATGAACACAAACTTTTCTCCTTTCTTCTCTTGAGCTCACGGCAATGGGGGGGACAAACACTACACACATTTTTTTTTCTTTTGTTTTCCATTTCTTTATTACCCATACTTCTTATTTTATTCTTCCACTAACAAAACATGTTTCATGACATGTTTTGCCCATCATTCTTTGTCATGGCCGGCCACTACTCATTAGGGGGGAAATTTGACATGCAAGTCCCCCCTTTGTCCACATGCACTAGTAGGTCCTCACACATTGACCTATCACATTTTAGAATTTTCTCACATAAGTCCTATTGACTAAATTCACATGAAATCAACCCAATTGAAGCTTGAAATTTTCACACATTCATAATTACATATTCTACACAATAAGTATCACATTCAAACATTTCGGTGACTCGGTTTAGCGGTCCCGAAACCACTTCCCGACTAGGGTCAACTTTGGGCTGTCACACCCGATGAATGCCTAAAGTGTACTATCTCCTTGCCACGTGATTCTGCCTACTATTGGTGGAATACGTTGATTTCTGTTGTGCCCAGAGAGCAAGTAACTTGGGAGTTTTTCCAAATCGAGTTTCGAAAAAAGTATATCAGCCAGAGATTCATTGATCAAAAATGGAAAGAATTTCTTGAACTTAAACAAGGTTCCATGTCGGTTACTGACTATGAACGAAAGTTTGTAAGGCTTAGCCAGTACGCTCGAGAATGCATTTCTTCAGAAGCTGTAATGTGTAAACATTTCGAAGATGGACTGAACGATGATATAAAACTGTATGTTGGCATTTTAGAAATCAGAGAATTTGTGGTACTTGTCGAGCGAGCTTGCAAAGCCGAAGAGCTCAGTAAGGAGAAAAGAAAAGTTGATATGGGAGCAAAGGAGTTTCATAAGAGATCTTCGGGAAAGCCCTTCCAACAGTCATCGAAGAAATTTAGAGATGATTTAGGCCGATCTAAAGACACTTCGGGCTTTTCTAGACGAGATCGTGATCGACCCCCTGTGAGTACACGAGTCACTTCGGTTGCCAGTGTTGGAAATGATCGTTGAGATAGAACAGAGTGCCAGTATTGTGGTAAATGGCATTCGGGGAGCTGTAGATTCCATGACCGCTCCTGTTATAAGTGCGGATCAGCTGACCATTTTATCAAGGATTGCCCGAGACTGTCTGAACAAAATGTAAATCAAAGTGGGAAACCAGGTACTACTACTGCTCGGGGTAGACCATCTAGAAATACGGGGAATGCTAGTGGCGGTCAGAAAGGATCTAGAGATGCTACAACCAGATCTGAGGCTCGTGCTCCTGTTAGAGCTTGTGCTATACACGCAGGCGAGGATGCTTCCTCGCCAAATGTTATTACCGGTACTTTCACTCTCTTTGATACTAATGTGATTGCATTGATTGACCCTGATTCTACTCATTCATATGTATGTGAGACCTTAGCATCCAGTAAGACTTTACCTGTTGAGTCTACTGAGTTCGTAGTTCGGGTGTCGAATCCCTTGGGTCGTTATGTACTGGTTGACAAAGTGTGGAAGAAATGCCCCTAGTCATCAGAGGTTCCTGCTTTCCGGCCGATTTGATGCTTTTACCGTTTGATGAATTTGATGTTATTCTCGGTTTGGATTGGTTGACCGTACATGATGCAGTTGTGAATTGAAAAAGTAAGACTATTAATTTGAGGTGTGCAAATAATGAGATAATCCGAGTTGAGTCTACTGTTTTGAATGGATTGCCAACAATAATATCCTCGATGTTAGCTCAAAAATATGTGAGAAAGGGGTGTGAAGCGTATCTTGCATACGTACTTGATAATAAAGAATCAGAAAAGAAACTTGAATCGGTACCAGTGGTTTGTGAATATCCGGATGTTTTTCCCGAAGAATTACCGGGGTTACCACCTATTCGGGAGGTAGAGTTTGGCATCGAACTTGTACCTGGGACTACACCGATTTTGATAGCTCCGTATCGCATGGCACCAACGGAATTAAAGGAATTGAAAGCTCAGTTGCAAGAGTTGATGGATAGAGGTTTCGCTCGACCGAGTTTCTCACCTTGGGGTGCACCAGTATTGTTTGTGAAAAAGAAGGACGGAACCATGAAGTTGTGCATCGACTATCGTCAACTGAATAAAGTGACAATAAAGAATAAATATCCGTTACCGCGTATTGAGGATTTGTTCGATCAACTAAAGGGAGCCTCAGTGTTTTCAAAGATAGAATTGAGATCGGGTTATTATCAGTTGCGAGTTCGAGACTCAGATACACCCAAAACTGCTTTCAGAACGAGATACGGTCACTACGAGTTTTTAGTGATACCGTTTGGGCTCACTAATGCCCCGGCGGTATTTATGGATCTAATGAATCGGATCTTCAGAGCGTATTTGGATCGATTTGTAGTTGTGTTTATCGATGATATTTTGGTCTATTCGAGAAATGAAACCGATCATGCTGAACACCTGGGATTAGTGTTGCAGATTTTACGGGATAAGCAGTTATATGCTAAGTTCAGTAAGTGTGAGTTCTGGTTAAGAGAGGTTAGCTTCTTGGGTCATGTGGTATCTGCATCGGGTATTCGAGTTGATCCGAGCAAAATTTCAGCCATACTTAACTGGAAGCCTCCGAGAAATATTACTGAGGTTCGGAGCTTTTTGGGACTTGCCGGTTACTACAGACGGTTTGTAAAGGGTTTCTCGATGATAGCCACACCAATGACGAAACTGCTTCAGAAAGATGTTAAGTTTGAATGGACAGAAAAATGTCAGAAAAGTTTCGATCAACTAAAGACTTATTTGACTGAAGCTCCAGTACTAGTGCAGCCCGAATCAGGCAAAGAGTTTGTCATTTACAGTGATGCATCCTTACTTCGGTTGGGTTGTGTATTGATGCAAGAAGGTCGAGTTGTAGCTTATGCGTCGAGGCAATTGAAGCCACATGAAAAAATTATCCAACCCATGATCTCGAATTAGCTGCCATCGTATTCGCTTTGAAAATATGGAGACATTACTTATTTGGTGAGAAGTGCCATGTATTTTCGGATCACAAAAGTCTCAAATATTTGATGACTCAAAGAGATTTGAAGCTGCGACAAAGACGTTGGCTCGAGTTGTTAAAAGATTATGAACTTGTCATTGACTATCACCCGGGAAAGGCTAATGTGGTTGCGGATGCCTTAAGTCGTAAATCACTGTTTGCTTTACGAACGATGAATGTACACTTGTCTGTTCTATCCGATAATGTGTTAGTAGCAAAATTAAAGGCCAAACCATTGTTGATTCATCAAATTCGTGAAGCTCAGAAAGTCGATGATGAATTGGTCGCAAAACGGGCTGAATGTGTTTTGAATAGGGAATCAGAGTTTCAAATTGATGATGATGATTGTTTGAGGTTCAAAAGTCGTTTGTGTGTTCCAAGAAATTCAAAACTTATTTCGATGATCCTGAGCGAGGCTCATAGTAGCCGAATGTCTATCCACTCGGGTAGTACAAAAATGTACAATGATCTGAGACGTCAGTTTTGGTGGCATGGTATGAAACGAGACATTTTCGATTTTGTTTTGAAGTGTTTAATATGTCAACAAGTGAAAGCGGAACATCAAGTGCCTACAGATTTACTTCAGCCGATCATGATACCTGAATGGAAATGGGATCGAGTCACGATGGATTTTGTATCTGGGTTGCCATTGTCGGCAAGTAAGAAAGATGCGATTTGGGTTGTTGTTGATAGACTGACCAAGTTGACTCATTTTATTCCCGTACGTACAGATTATTCACTGGATAAACTAGCTGAATTGTATGTTTCTTAGATTGTAAGATTACATGGGGTACCTATTTCTATTGTGTCGGATAGAGATCCGAGGTTCACCTCGCGATTTTGGAAGAAATTGCAAGAAGCTTTGGGTACCAAGTTGCATTTTAGCACCGCTTTTCATCCTCAGACCGATGGTCAATCCGAACGAATAATTCAGATACTCGAGGATATGTTGAGATGTTGCATCCTTGAGTTTGGTGGTTCGTGGGAATGGTATTTACCTTTGATTGAATTCGCTTACAACAATAGTTTTCAATCAAGTATTAAGATGGCACCTTACGAGGCTTTGTACGGTCGTAAATGCCGTACACCATTGTTTTGGATCGAGCTTGGTGAAAGTAAAATTTTCGGAGTTGATTTGATTAAAGATGCTGAGCAGAAAGTAAAAATAATTCGTGAAAGTCTGAAGGCAGCATCAGATCGTCAGAAGTCGTACGCGGATTTAAAACGAAGAGATATTGAGTATCAGGTGGGAGACAAAGTGTTTCTTAAAGTTTCACCTTGGAAAAAGATACTTAGATTTGGCCGTAAGGGCAAACTGAGTCCGAGGTTCATAGGGCCGTATTAAATATCCGAACAAGTTGGTCCAGTGGCATATAGATTGATTTTACCCCCTGATCTCGAGAAGATTCACAACGTTTTTCATGTTTCGATGCTTTGACATTACAGATCTGATCCTTCGCACATAATTAATCCCTCCGAGGTTGAAATTCAATCCGATATGAGTCATGAAGAAGAACCGATTCGTATCCTAGCTCATGAAGTGAAAGAGTTGTGAAACAAAAGGGTTCCGTTAGTAAAGGTGTTATGGCTCAAACACGGGATCGAAGAAGCTACTTGGGAAACCGAGAACTCTATGAAAGAACGATACCCAAACCTATTTACCGGTAAGATTTTAGGGGACGAAAATTTCTTAAGTGGGGGAGAGTTGTGACAGCCCTATATTGACCCTAGTCGGAAAGTGGTTTCGGGACCGCTAAACTGAGTCACCGAAGTATTTGAATATAATATTTATTGTCTAAAATATGTGAATATGAATGTGTGAAAGTTTTAAGCTTCGATTTAGTCGATTGCATTTGAATTTAGTTAATAGGACTTATGTGTGACACTTTTGAAATGTGATAGGTTAATCTCTAAGGATCTATTAATGCATGTTAGAAAATGCTTGTACTTGCATGTCAAATTACCCAAAATTTTAGGTAGTGGCCGGCCATGCTATGGGTTAAAACATATTATAAACATTTTGTGTTAAAATTTTGTGTTAGAAATAATAAAATAAAATGTTAGTAATAAAGTAATGGAAATTGGGGGGTGATGAAAACAAAGTGAGAGTTTGGTTCTTCTTGGCCGAAAAACCAAGTAAAAGAAAGAAAGAAAGGTTTGAAGAAGTTCGGCCATGCTTGTAACTAGGTTGAGGTATGTTTGATGTTATTCCATGAAATTCATGCATATTTTTAGTTGTTAGTTTGAATTCTACCTAGCCCATGGTTTAAATTTTTGCTATTTGATGGAGATGATACTCGGCCATGGATGTTGTCTTTCTTGGTTGGTGTTTGATGTTGTGGTGATGAGGCATGAAGATGATTGAGTTTTACTGCTTAATAAAAAGGATTGGATGTGAGTGTGTGTGAGAATTTGAAAAGGATGAGTCTTAGCAACTTCATGAGGTGTTCGGCCATGGTGCTAAAATGTTGTATTTGTGTTTAAACTTAAAATTGTTTAGTTATATGGTTAGTATAGGTATGGATGACCGAATATGAGAGCATGAATAGATGAAGAGTTTTGTAATTATAAACAAAATTGGTTAATTGATATGTGGTAAATGTTAAGTGTTAAATGAAATGGAAATGATATCATATTGGAATATGTATATTCGACCACATAAATGAATAGCTAGATTGATGTTGCATATATTCGGCCTTTAATTAAGGATGTAGGTGATAGTGATAGATTGAAGTTGCACATTCGGCTATAGGTAAGCATATTGATGATTTTATCTTGACTTAGATAATCGGCTAAAGGAGAATATTGGCTAATATGTTGAATTTGATTCATGATTTCATATATATATGACTCTAATGTCTAATGTATATATGGGCTAAGTACCTTGAGTTTCTCTTTGATGTTCAAAATGATTAAATCAATTTATTTGCTAAATTAAGCTCAAGACCAAAGGGGAACTAAATCTGATAAAGGAAAGGAAAAAGTAATTGAATAGCCGTTGAAGTTGTTCGACAACATCCGAGGTAAGTCTTCGAGTAATGGAATTTAGTTTATGATTTGATTAAGTCATGACATATAAGCATAACAAATAAACGATGATATAATGATTCTACTTGAATTATATATTGAGGTAATTGGTTTATACTTATGACGGGCAGCCGAATGCGTATAGAGATCATGTTATAAAGCAAATCAAAATCATACCCTTTGTATGTGGCTATTGAGCCGAAAATGGTAATGGTTGACAAGTGTCTTGTGTTTGAGTTCTAGTAATGAAAATGAAATATAGATGTGTTATGATTTATTGATATATGTGCATGATTATTCGGATCATAACCGGACTAAGATCCGAAGGCATTTGTGCTAGTGACTATATCCGGGCTAAGCCCCGAAGGCATTTGTGCGAGTTACTATATCCGGGCTAAGTCCCAAAGGCATTTGTGCGAGTTACTATATCCGGGCTAAGTCCCGAAGGCATTTGTGCGAGTTACTATATCCGAGCCAAGTCCCGAAGGCATTTGGGCGAGTTACTATATCTGGGCTAAGTCCCGAAAGCATTTGTGCGAATTGCTATATCCGGCAAAATCCCGAAGGTACTTGGGTTTGGAAATGAGCGATCTTGCTGTAATAATTTCAATTAATACGCTCATAAAATCCAAACAATAAGGTATGTTTCGTATATGCATCGGAAAGTTGATTCCTTTTAAATAGTATTCGCTCAATTGATTAACAAACTTCCGGCCTTAGTTAGGTTTGATCCCCTGTGTATGAATATACTGGTTGAAGCGTGAAGTAAGTATGATTTTGGGAATATGCATATATGAAATTATTCATTTAGTCATATGAACGCTATACTTTAGTCGTAAATAATTTCATTACTTAAACTTACTAAGCATTAAAATGCTTATTCTGTTGCTTTGATTCTCTGTTTTATAGATTTTGTTCGTCAGCTATCGGACTCTGGAGTGTCAAAGTGGAAGTCGTCCACACTATCTAAGCCCTTTTGGTTATCTTTAGTTGAACTTTGATAATGGCATGTATAGGGCTGACCCTTGTTGTTAATTAAGTATCTTTTGGTAATGTATATTCGTATAGCCATGCGAAAATGGCTTGTATATTTTGAGTATAACATTATGGTCATTTTGTATATATGGTCTTATGATATGGTTATTAAGTGGTGTGGAAATGTTTGATAGTGATTAGCCATTAGAATGGCCAATCATGGTCCTATTGGTGCTACGTACGTCATGGCTAATCGTGATTATACTTGAAAATAATGTATGTCAATTTACTAATTGATTCATGGAAAATTATGAAATAGGTAAAATTTACCTTAAAATAGATGCTGACAGCAGCAGTGATGTGAATTTGAAAAATCACTAAAATTAAATAGTGAATAAATTATGTAATCAAATCTTGATGAGTCTATTTTCATATGAAAGAAACTAAATGACCATATGAGCCGTATTTTATGAGATGTTTAAGTTTTCGTGAAACAGGGCCAGAGCGTTTTCTGGATTCCCTGTTCGGATTTTGAAAATTTACCATAAATTAACCAGAGACAATTAGAAGTTGTTCTTTATATTTAAAGATTCCTTTTTGAGTCTAGTTTCACTAGAAACAAACGGCATAAGTATTGAAGCTCTGTACAGGGAGATATCTAAGTCGTAATGCATGAAGGTCAGAGTAGTCGAACCCTGAAACAGGGGAGACTTTAACTAATAATCTGTACTAATTGGCCTGGCAAAAAATTCTAGAAACATATTTGTAGATGGATATATGAGTATAGTTTCAGGAAAAATTTACGGAATCGGTTTTCGAGTTTTGGAACTCAAGATATAATTTTTAAAGTGGTCGTGATGCAGTTAGCCAGCTTGCCTGGAAATTTCGAAATGAACTGTGTAAGTAAATGAATTAAGTCCGTTAACACCTCGTGTTCGACTCCGGCAACGGTCTCGGGTACAGGGCTTTACATGGAGTGTAGAGTTGGGCAGAGATGGAGTGTAGAGGCTGGTTGGGTAGGATTTTTGATATGCATATTTGTTACTGCGATGGGCTAAGGCCAAACTGATACTGATACTGATATTGAATAGGGCTTAGGCCCAGACTGTGATTGTTTATTTACTGTCTGCTTGTTTACATGGGGATTTCACACTGAGTTTACGTAAACTAACCCATTTTGATTTATCTATACAGGTAATCCCCAAACTTAAAAAATCGGTGCAGCGGAGGACTTGACGGTAGCCACACGTATTTAAACTATTTTGATTTCTACTTTTGGTATTTAATTTTTAATTATTTTTTAGGTTAAATTTTGATGTAAATTGTGGACTTTCTTGGACTTTTACTTAGTTGGGTTATTATTTATTTTTTTATCGATTTATAACTGTTAAGACGTCTAAAAACTTAATTTTCAAAAAGGCAAGTTTTCTCTAAACACGCGATTTACTCAAAAACGACTTTTAAAAGCTTTCGCAACAAAATGTGTAAAAGCAAATGACTAGATTAGTAACCAATTTAGGGTCAAAAAGAGTTAACTAATGGAAATTATTTCATCGTGGCAACTTAGTTTCAAACGCTATCATGTGACATCGCCAGATTCAGCCATAACGTTTGGGCCGGGTTTGGGGTGTTACAAAATCCTCCTTAATGAGTTGAATATTATCATTTTCGTTGCCTGCTTCAAGTTTTGAAAAGTGATCAGCCACTTGATTCTTTATGCCTTTGCTATCTCCAATTTCAAGATCAAATTCATGTAACAGTAATATCCACTGAATTAACTTTGGCTTGGCATCTTTCTTGGTCACCAAATACTTAATTGCAGAATGATCTGTATAAACTATAACTTTGGTGCCAACTAAATAGGATCTGAATTCATCAAATGCAAATACCACAACTAATAGCTCCTTCTTAGTAGTAGTGTAGTGCAACTGTGTATCTTTCAGTTTCCACCTTGCATAGTAGATGGCATGAAAAACTTTATCCGTCCTTTTCCCAAGCACTGCTCCTACAATGAAGTCACTGGCATCGCACATAAGTTCAAATGGTAATGTTCAGTCTTGTTCTATGATAATTGGTGCTTTTACAAGTTTCTTTTTCATTTCCTCAAATACTTGCACACAAGGCTCATCAAAATTGAAAGCTCTCTTATGTTCTAAAAATGCATATAGGGGTTTGGATATCTTCAAAAAAATCCTTAATAAATCATCGATAAAATCCTGCATGGCTAAGGAAACTTCGAATACTTTTAACTGTATTGGGTGGTGGCAATTTCTCAATAACTTCAACGTTCACTTTGTCTATAGCAATCCCTTACTATGCAATTTTATGCCCCAGAACAATGCCTTCACACACCATTAAAGGACATTTTTCCCAATTCAAAATAAGGTTAGTTTCTTTACAACGAGAAAGAACTAGCGCCAGACTTTGTAAAAAACTCTCAAAAGTATTGCCAAACACCAAGAAGTCCATAAAAAATTCCAAATATTTGTCCACCATGTCCAAAAATATTGCCATCATGCAATGTTGAAATGTTACAGGGGCATTGCACAATCCAAATGGCATTCATCTAAAAGAAAAGGCTCCGTAAGGATACGTATTCTCTTGGTCAGTGGGAGCTATGGAAATCTAGTTATACCCCGAATAACCATCCTAGAAGCAATAAAAGGTTTTCCCCACAAATCTATCTAGCATTTGATCGATAAATGGCAAAGGAAAATGGTCCTTCCTAGTTGCTTTGTTAAGTTTTCGATAGTCCATGCAAACTCTCCATCCTGTGACTGTACGATTTGGACCGAGCTCGTTGTTTTCATTGCTCATGACAGTCACACCCCTTTCTTGGGTACACATTGAATAGGCTCACCCATGAACTATCAAAAATAGGGTATATTATTCCAGCATCAAGCCATTTGATAATCTACTACTTGACGACTTCCTTCATAATGGGGTTCAGTCTTCTCTACTACTAAATAGAATTGCCAAGGCAATTCTCCAAGAAAATCTTATGCATGTAGATAGCAGGCTGATTCCCTTGATATCAGCAAGTGTCCACCCCATTTCCTTCTTAGATCTCTTTAAGACTTTCAATATTTTAGCCTTTTGATCAAATGTTAATTCTACAAAGATAACTACTGGCAAAGTGTTGTTGTCTCCTAAGTAGGCGTACTTTAAATGTAGTGGAAAAGGCTTTAACTCCAAAGTAAAAAGGTCCTCTATGGAAGGTCGAGGAGGCTTAGAAGAGCGAACTAACAAATCTAAAGCTTTGAAACTCCATGATTTATTCTCAAGTTGCTTGGTCTCCATCAGTTCACCATGTTCTTCAATTATTTCCACTTCAGTCAACTCAAATGGGTCTACTTCATTGTCTTAATTGTTGTGACAATTTTTTTCTAATTATTTCTTTACTGTTGCGTCGATAAACCCAACGGCATGACATTCTTTATTGTCATCTACACACTTCATAGCATTGAAAACATTAAAAGTTGTTTGTTGGTCATTAACCCTTATTGTTAATTCACCTTTCCACATATCAATTAATGTTTTACAAGTGGCTAGAAAAGGTCTTCCAAGAATAATTGGTACCTCTTTATCCGCTTCACATTCTAGAATAATAAAATTTGCTAGAAAAATAAATTTGTCAACTCTTACCAATACATCTTCAATTTTACCTTCCAGATGTGCATTAGAACGACCAGCTAGCTGCAGCATTACTGTTGTGGTTCTCGCCTTCCCAATTCATAGCTTCCTGAAAATAATCATAGGCATTAAATTTATACTTGCACCTAAATCACATAATGCTTTGCCTACATAATGATTTCAAATTTAGCAAGGAATAGTAAAACTCTCTAGGTCCTTCAATTTTGGTGGAAATTTGTTCATCAACATTGTTGCGCACCCTTCAGTGAGAGAACAGTTTCAAATTCCCCTAATTTGTGCTTTTTGACAATACGTCCTTCATGAAATTTATGTAATTAGACATTTGCTCCAACGTTTCCACCCAATGGTATGTTGATATGAAGTTGCTTCAGGACATTCAAGAACTTTTTAAATTGAAAATCTTACTTTGAATTCTAAAATCGCTGAGAAAAAAGTGGTGATGGCCTTCTTTCGAATTGTTAAGGTTGTTTTGTTGTGGTATTCTTATTGGCAACATGAGCTAATTCTACTTCAATTTTTTTCTGTTTGACCTTCTCAGTTGTAGATTGCTCTTCTAGAGGTTCTGAAATCTTCTTATGTATGAAATCTGAGTTATCTTCTTCAACATTGGCATCATTAACAACTCCAGATAAGTGAGTACCACTTCTGAGTGCAATGGCTTAGCAGTGCTCTTTAAGGTCTTGAGTTTAAACCTACTTGATTTTCTAAAGCTCTTAAAGGTGCTGCTTGACTCTGAATTACAACATCATTCTTAGCCATGTATTGCTTCAACAATGCTTCCATCGATGAAGAATATGATACTAAAATTTGCTGAACATTTTGCCAGGGCATGGGTTGCTTATATCTAGGTGGTGTACTTGGGACATTTTGTCGAACAGCATTACTAGAATTTTCCACCCCTTGATTACTCCAACTGAAATTCGGATGTTGTTTCCATCTTGGATTATATGTATTGAATTATGGGTTATTATTTCAATTAAAATTTCCCATGTAATATATTGAGGTTGGGTTCGATGAGCATTCATCAAAAACATGATCTTCTCCACAATAAACACATGTTAGCTCGTCTGCTTTCATTTTCTACATTGCAGCTGGTCTCTTCATTGTTCTAATGATATTGGTTAGGGATGATACCTGAGCTGTTAATGAAGTGATCGCGTCTAGCTTTATAGATCCAACAACTCTTCTGCCAATCCCAACTCTTGTAGTAAGATATTGATAATCATTATTTGTTATCCTTTCCAGAATTTCATATGCCTCATCATGTGATTTATCTAACAAAATGCCATTGGCAGATGCATCAACTACCATTCTTGTATGTGCATTTAATCCATTGTAAAACATTTCTATATGCGTCTAGTGTTGGAAGCCATGTATCGAGCATTTTCTGATTAATTCCTTGAATCGTTCCCAAGTTTCATACAATGTCTCATCCTCATATTGCCTAGCCAAAAATAGGCAATATCATTCCTTAATTTGGCATTCATATTTGGAGGATTGTACCTTAACAAAAACCTCTAAAAAGTTCATTCCAAGATGCAACTGTTCCTGACAGAAAAGCATTCAACAATGCTATGACACAATCTTGCAATGAATAAGGAAATAGCTTAAGTCTCAAGGCATCTTCAGTAACACCCTGTTGCTTGAATGAATCACAGACCCCTAAAAAGATCCTAAATGAAGTTGTGGATCTTTAGTAGGTAATTCACTAAACTGTCCTACTATTTGTAGCATTTGAAACATCACTTGTTTCAACTCAAAATCCTGAGCTTGAATATTTCGCCTGACAATCCCTAGATTCAAATAATCCAAGATTGGCACTACATGATCTCTAATAGGTTTGTCTCTATCATCTATCACAGAAGGAATATCAGTGTCCCTACCATTCAGATGTAATGGATCTTCTCTGCCTAGATCATTTCCAATTCTTGCCCTTTCTCATAATTCTTTTCTCCTTCTCCTCAAAGTTCTCTCAATTTTTGGGTCAAAAGAATACTCTTCTTTCTCGGGAATGCCTATACTTATAAACTAGCAGAAAACTTAAAAAGAATAAGAAACAACTAAGTAAGCTAAAACTAACATATTTAAATAGATAATAACAATAAAATCTCACAAAATTACTGATCCCTGATAGCAGTGCCAAAAACTTATCGCGTGTGAATATGTAACGCGAATGTGCAAGTATACATGTCGAATCAAGTAATAAAGTGATAAGTAAGATCATCTCCATAGGAATCAAAATAGATTAAAATGGTTGAGTTATCACTATGAACTGTACTAATTAAGCTATACGAAAATGAAAATAATAACAATTTGATAAGTAATATTAATGTATGAAATATTAAGATTAACTACTGAATAAATTGTTGTGGCAAGTCTACGAGACAAAGTTAGGAGGATTTATGTTGTTGAAAGGGAAGGTTGGAATTACTCAGATTATATCTTTATAATATAATAATGCCATGGCAAAACCTTAACCAAATTATTGTTCACAGTATAACTACTACAATCTACTTCGTTTGAGAGTTAGACTTTAAGCTACCATTCCAAGACTTTGTATGTCTCCAGGTCTCAAGAACGAAACCTAACATTATCCTTCCTTTCTCTGTATAGAATGCAACTTTATGTCTAAAGTGCTACAAGTATTCATTTGAGTACTCACTTGTGTCATTCGACTACAATCCAACTCACTTAACCTTTTCAGAATTAAATCAAGTCTAGAATATACCATGCATTCATATTTGTCTAGAGATTGCATGCATGTATTTAAGATAACCAAAATTGAATGAAACAGTAGATCTACTCAAGACAATATCATGTTCATTAAAAGTAATAAAAATTCATCCAGTAATTCCAACCCGATGAGATTAGCTCATGGGTTGGGAATTAAAATACAAAATATCAACATCATCATCCATAGTTTAAAAAACTAAGAAATCAATTAATAGAATGAAGGTAGAATTGTAGGAAGCTTTCGCCACTCCAGCTTTAACTCCAATGCTACCAAATCATGTAAGACCCAAGGTTGAATGCATCGTCCCCTTTCTTGCATCTCTACTCTCTTCTTAAGCTGCTACCCTCTTCCCTTTTTCTTTGAAATTTCCATGAGATTTTTTTAGAGAGAAAAACTCCTCTTCTTCTCTTTCTCTTTCTTCTTTTATAGGGTAGGTCCCCCCTCTCTCAGCATACACTTTTGCTCCCTCTTTTTCAAGTGAATTTATTTAGTACATGTACAACTGGCTGAGAGTGATGAGGATTAAGTGCTGTGTCAGCATCTTTCTAAAATTGCCATGGCATTTTTATTGGCAATCTATCCAACCTTTTACCATGGCAATATTTCACTTCCTTCATTCTCTTCCTCCTTTTTCTCATTCTATTTGTCCTTCCTGCACCTGCTGCATACAACAACCAATTCATTTCTTCCCAAAAATAAAATTAACATATTATGACATTCAAGGACAATCCAAGCTTTATTATGCAATATTCTAATAATAACCTAGAAATGCAAATATATCTATTTAGTACAGGAATTCATCAAGTTTATAGGCGTGAGGTATAACTCATGTCAAGAGTTATCAAGGTTTGTATGGGTTAGAAAAGCATGAGTTTCGATACATAAAAATATATAGGTAAGCTTAAGAGGCATATTAATTTGGATGTGTTACCACTAAACCATATGTTATGTTATGACTTGTATGAAAATGTGTGAATATGTGTGCCATATGATTTATGATGTTTGATGTAACAACCCATTTTCATTGAGATCGGAACAGTGGTTTTGGGACCACAAATCCGAGCCAAAAATAAAATTTTATTTTATTTTATTTTATGGTTGGTATCATCATAGGAAGGTTACATGAAAATTTTGATACGAAAATTTTACCTATTGTGTGTTTTTTTAGGGAAAGGACTAAATTGCATAAAATGTAAAAGTTAGGCTCTAGTAGCTATAGGTATCAAATAGATATGGAATTCAAAACTTAAGGTCCTGGTATGGTAATTAGACCATTGAAGAGTAGTTAGTAGACATTTTAATGACTCATCCATGGAAAAATTAGAAAAGGGTAGGGACTAAATTGGAAATCAATAAAATTAATAGATGATAATTAATTAAAAAAATCATCTATTTTCATATCATCTTCCCCAATTTTTCTATGGAAACCCAGGAGAGAGGAAGAAAACTTTTCGAGCTTAAAAAGGTATGAAATCAAGTCCTATTTTTAGTAATTTCTATATTTTTGGAATCGGGATAGTCTAATCTTTCTATTTAGGGGATTTATTTGAAAAGTTATCAAGGTATGAAATTTTCGTTATGGATGAATATGCTAAAAAATTAGAAATTTATGGTAGAAAATGAAAACTTATTCATAGATAAAGAACTTTTAGAAAGTAATTTTTGATGAAAACTTGATTCAGGGACTAAAATGAAAAAGTGGTAAAACCCATGCAAAATTCTAAAATTAGTGAAATGTATGTGCTGTAAATGTAGTATATAAATTTTGGCTAGGCTTGGAAAGAAGGTTAAATTTCATGAATTTCATTTTCCGAGCTTAGAGATAGGGGCAAAATGGTAATTTTTCCTAGCATGTAAAAGAATGCAAATGTATATGAAATGTGATAGATTAATAGTTAAATTTACCCATATAGATCCGCAAAAACCAACCACAGAACTAGATCAAGGAAAGCAAAAGGTTTTAGATTAGTTGAAATTCAAATACGAACCATTTTCATGGTAAGTTCGTGTAACTTAAATATGTATGTTAATATGCTTGAATTGGATTGTATGATTTTATTGATATGTATGAGATGATATACATAATGAAATAGTCATAAGTTGTGAAATATGGACAAATTGTCATGTTCCAGTTCAATGTTAAATTTCGATGGATTAAGGTGATTACTCGAATAATAATATACTACATATGTTGCAGATAGAATTTAGCCCAGATAGAATGTAAGCCCTCTTGAGCTTATGTTATAGCTTTGATTTAGACCGAATGGGTAATCCAAATTAAGATCTCTAGAGAATATGGTATGGATAGGAATTAGCTTGGACTGGTAATCCTACTGTAAAACGTATGGCTCAAGATTGTGCCTTTTTATTTTGTGCCCTAATAGGTACTTTTGCACATGAGTATATTATTGGAATATCAATTGAAATTTCAATAGTTCGACGAAAAAGACTCTTGAAGTGTGGAAAGGCAAAATTAATAGAAGCTGGTAATGTGATGAGCTCATCTATGTTTACTTGATTCTTATATGAGGTTATGTGATTAACTTGTTTGATTAAGCGTTTGTGTTTAGGTAAACTCATCCAAAATTTATGGAAAGTATGACTATGTATGCTTGTATTGATAAATATGATTGGTAAGTTTATTTTCTCTTATACAAACTTACTAAGCATCAAATGCTTACTCTGTTTAATTTTCCCTATTTTTTTAGTGCCCAAAGCTCACGAAGGTTGGAAGTCGGTCGAAGCAATCATCACACTATCCACTATCTCATTTTGGTAAAAATAGAAATCTCATTTTGGTATAATGGCATGTATAAGCTTATTTGGCCAATGATGGCTAGTAATTGTTGTTTTGTAATCTAGCCATTGGAGTGGCTAGTGATGGTCTAAGTTTGGCTATTTTTGAAGTAATATTTCGGTAATCACATAAGTGCTTATTATGTGTTAGTTTGTTGGAATTATGTTAGCATATAAGTTTATCTTAAGAGTAAGTTTATATCCTTTGATGCATTAGATAATACCACATGATTGATGGAAAATTTTATGTAAATATGATGTTGGATTGGTGGATATATACTTGTGAGTTTTGGAGCAGGAAAATGGTAAGTTTTGGGTGACAAATGAAACTAGGAAATGGTTTTATTTTTTCCACACGGGTAGACACACGGGTGTGTGTCTTGGCCGTTTGTGATACACAGCTTGTCCCATGGGCATGTGGTCCGGTCCTGTGTCCCCTACATCTTAAAAATCAGAAATAGAATGCTCAGAATTGGGCACACGGGCATGTGTCTTAGCTGTGTGGTTGACAAGGCCTTGGATACGGGCGTGTTACATGGCAATGTGAAAACTGCACCTGAATTTCAAAAACAAAATTCACCACAGGCCAAGCACACGGGTATGTGACTTGGCCGTGTGACTTCAATTTCTTCATGCATTATAAGTCAGAGAGTTACATGGGTTAGGGACACAGGCATGTGTAGTCACACGGCCCGACCACACGGGAGTGTGAGAGCCCTGCAACCTTGGAAAAATTTTGAAATGTCGCAAAATTTTTATGAGTTTCTGATTAAGTCCCGACTTGATTCTAATGCTCGTATTGGACCTCGAGGGTCCAATTAAGGGATGTTTTGAATGATCTTGGTAAATGAATAGTAATCTATGTAAATTATTTTTAAAATGTTCTTAATGTTCCCGTAATACTCTGAAACCCTGTTCCGACGAAGGATACAGGTTAGGGGTGTTAGATTTGATATAAAAGTATGTTATGTTTGTGTTTTGGGGTGACAGCCCGGTTTAGACCCTAGTTAGAACAGTGGTTTCAGGACTAGAAATTCGAGTCAAAAAAATATTTTAATATTATTTTTCGTGTTTAAAACATGATATATGATAAGTGTGAAACTTTCGTGTGAAAATTTTATCGTTTGTGTGCTCGATTTTGTAGGACTTAATCGCGTAAAATGCAAAAATGACTTGCTATTTGTTAAACTGCTAAATTACTATGTTCTTTTGAATGTGGAGGCCTTGAAATGTAATTAGGCCATTAAATAATAGCATGGACGGTAGTGGACAATCATTATAAAGCTTTTATATTATTTCATTAAGGTTAATAAGGTAATTAAGTTAATAAATGATGTTATAATAAAACAAAAATTAAAATGGTCATACATATGGTTCATATTTTGACCGAAATTACAAAAGAAAAAGAAAGAAAAGAGCAAGCTAAGGTTCGGCTATGTTCAAGCTTGATTAAGGATGGATTTTGTTCAGATTTTGATAATTTTTACATTTTCGAAACCGTTGCTTCGAAAACTAGCTAGCCCATGTTTAAATTTTTGAATTTGTTGATGTATTCATGATTTGACATTAATTATAGCTTGTGGTTTTTGTTGTTTGATGATGAAAAATAAATATATGTTGATAGATTATCATGTTTAATTAAGTGACTTTTGGTAAAAAAATGTGTATTAAGGATTAAATTGTGAAATTTGAAAATTTAGGTGTCAAAACGTGAAATAAATGAAAGAATTGAGCTACTAGGGACCTTAGTAAAATTCGGCTATGCTTGGGTGTGGTGAAATTTTGAATATTTTGTGTTTTGTGAAATAGAGACTAAATTATAAAAAAAGTAAAATATTTGTGGCAAAAGTGTAATTTGCCCATTTATGTGTTTATAGATGAGTTTGAATGAATATATGATTAAACAAGTCAAATTTGTATTAATTTAAAACAAGAAAAGAGGAAATTCTATTTGGATCGGGGTAAATCAGAAGTTGTCGATTAGCTATTCCGGTCCGTTCGGCTCCATATGAGGTAAGTTCATATACGAATGAATGCCTTTAAATTGATTTAAAAATGTTTATTAGTCATTGAATTACCATGAATGTTTAATGAGAAAATATGAGCAAGAATCGATGAAGTTACGATATCCGAAAGTCCCGTACAAACCATAGGAATAGTATAGGATACGAGTGTCATGACATTAGGATTCCGAGATGTGATATCGTGTCAGACCATGTCTGGGACATTGGCATCGATCTGCGATTACGTGTAAGACCGTGTCTGGGACATTGGCATCGTATATGATTTCATGTAAGACCCTGTCTAGAACAGTGGCTTTGATATTTGATATCATGTAAGACCATATATAGAATATGGCATTATACGAGTTTACGAGCTATCTGAGTATCCTTATCAATTCTGAATGGTTCAATGAGCATTGTTGAGAATGGAATGAAAATGTGAATGAGTATCCGATTTAGGTACATATGGAATGTATATGTTATTCAAGAATGAAAGGTGAGTATGTTTATTAATGATGAGATTTGAATTATGAAACTTGTGTATGTTATTTGCTATGGATTCCATGAATAAGTTGGCTTATAAATCTTATGTGTTAAGTTATTTATATATGGCTTACTAAACTTTTGAAAGCTTACATTGTATATGTTTTTCATTGTTTACTATCGAAGCTACCGTGAGCTCAGGGATCGTCAAGGATCGTCGTCACACTATCGAACGTTATTTTGGTACTTTTGAAGTTGTAAATATTGATGTATGGCATGTATAGGCTAGTGATGTTATGATATGTGTTATGTGTCTTTCTTGCCATGTAATATGATATGAATATGATTAAGACTATGGAATTGGTTTTGGTATAGACTATGTGATGGAAAAATGTTATAATTGATGTATATATATAGTCTTGTGTGAATGGCCATCTTAGTGTAATTTGGTTGTTTAAATGGTAAGGTTTTTGTATGATTTTGAGTTTAAATTATATGGTGTTTGAGACAAATGGATTGGCATGATTTTAGTTCATGAAATTGGTATGCTTTGATATGAAATTAATTATGAAATTGATTGGTAATATTGTGGATTGAATTATGCATGTTTGGGTATACTTTTGGTTGCTATGTGGCCAGGAATAATGTTTAGGTTAATGCTTGTAGAGACGACCCTTTTTAGGTGGCATGCTGGCCTTATAAATGGCCTATTTTTGTCCACATGGGCAGAGACACGGGCGTGTGTCTCAGCCGTTTGCGACACATGGTCATGTTACACGGCCGTGTGTCCCTTGGGGTACCCTTCGATTGAAAGTCAATATACCCTAGAGTTTTGATACGGCCTAGACATACGGGCGTGTCTATTGGCCGTGTGCGTCACACGGGCTGGGACATGGGCGTGTGATCAACTGTGTAACCCAAGTCAATAACCCCCTTAGATTTCACGCTGCCTGGCATGTAGGTGTGTCCTCGACCATGTGTTACAAGTCATTATGTATGCCCTATTTTCACACGGCTTGTGACACGAGCGTGTCTGGTAGCCATGTGAGGCACACGGCCTGTTCAAAAGGGCGTGTGACCCTTATATCTTTGAAAACTTTCTATGTCTCCCAAAGTTTGTGAATGTTATCGGTTTAGTCCCGAATCTCTTCTAAGCAGGTTTTAAGGTCTCGTATGACCTTGCAAGGGACAATGTGATTGATATGAATAGATTTTGATTATGATTGTATGAATGTATGTAAATCGTGTGTGATTTTCGGTAATGCCTCATAACACATTTTAATTGTCAAGAATCATCACACTATCGCAGTTTATATATTTTATTGGTATCAGTGCAACAGTTTACTCAATTCTAGGACTAACATAGCGCGTAAGAGTCTGGCTATACATGCCGTATATATAAACTGCGATAATGTGATGATTCTTGACAGTTAAAATGTATTTATCATATAGTAAATGGACCCCGATCGAGTCGTAGCTGATGATGTAGAAAGTAATGCGCCCGATCCTGCTCAAGGGGCAGCGTCAGCTGATTCTAAGCCGATTACGAGTAGCCACGAGGGAGAGGCTAAGCAAGCCTTCTTCCAGATGATGAATGAGTGGTTCACTCAATATATTAAAACTAATCCGGCTGCTTCATAACCTTCACCCCTGTCTAATATTCCACAAGTCCTTGTCATGCTACAAGCTGTGAATCCGATACAATTTAGTAAGCCACCGGTTGATAAAATTAGAAAATATGGGGCTAACGAGTTTCATGCCACTACTGATAATGATGCTAAGAGAGTTGAGTTCTGGCTTGAAAATACAATACGAGTGTTTGATGAAATGTCATGTATTCCTGATGAATGTCTTAAGTGTGTTGTTTCACTTTTGAAAAAAACAGCGTACCATTGGTGGAAAACATTGATATCAGTGGTTCCGAAAGAACGAGTCACTTGGGAGTTTTAGGCTGAGTTCAGAAAGAAATTCATTAGTCGGATATTCATAGATCAGAAACGCAAAGAGTTTCTTGAACTGAAACAGGGTCAAATGTCTCTTACGGAATAAGAACGAAAATTTGTGAGATTAAGTCAATATGCACGAAAATGTGTTTCGACTGAAGCTATCATGTGTAAAATATTTGAAGATGGTTTGAATAAAGACATCAAGCTGTTAGTTGGGATTCTAGAAATAAAAGAGTTTGTAATACTCTTTGAGCGAGCATGCAAAGCTGAAGAACTTGGGAAAGAGAAAAGAAAACAGATGTTGAAGCTAGAGATTCACAAAAAATATCAACGAGTAAGTCATTTTAGTCAGCATTGAAGAAATTCCAAAATGATTTCAGCCGTTCAAAGGCTACTGTGGGCTATTCTAGACGTGATCGAGACAAACCACCCGTGAGCACGAAAGCTACCTCAGTAGCTAGTGTTGGTAACATCCGACCGAACCAACTTGAGTGTAAACATTGCAGTAAACGACATCCCAGCAATTTTAGATTCAATGACCGGGCTTGTTTTAAATGTGGATCGATGGATCACTTCATTCATGAATGCCCTGAGTTAGCTGAGCAAAACATAGTGCATAATACGAGACTGAGTAATATGTCAGCTCGAGGTAGACCACCCAGAAACACGGGTAATGTGAGTGGCAGCCAGAGGGGAACTAAGACACAGCTATTAGATCTGAGGCTCGTGCACCTGCCAGAGCTTATGCTATTCGCGCTCGCGAAGAGGCTTCATCTCCAGATGTTATTATCGGTACTTTCACTCTTTACGATACTAGTGTTATTACATTGATTAATCCTGGATCGACTCATTCTTACGCATGTGAAACTTTAGTATCTAGTAAGACTTTACCTGTAGACTCTACTGAATTTGTGATTAGAGTATCAAACCCCTTAGGCCGATGTGTTTTGGTTGATAAAGCATGTAAAAATTGTTCATTGATGATTCGAGATTCATGTTTTCTGACCGACTTAATGTTGTTGCCATTCGACGAGTTTGATATATTTCTGGGTATTCATTGGCTAACAATACATGATGCAGTTGTGAATTGTAAACGGAAGACTATTGATTTGCGATGCCAAAATAATGAGATTATTCGGATTGAGTTTAATGATCTGAATGGTTTACCGGTAGTGATATCTTCGATGTTAACTCAGAAATATGTGAAAAAGGGTTGTGAAGCTTACTTTGCCTATGTGCTCAATTCTAAAGTGACTGAAAAGAAGATTGAATTAGTACCAGTTGTGTGCAAGTATTCGGATGTGTTTCCTAAAGAATTATCGGGTTTGCAGTCAATCCGAGAGGTAGAGTTTGGTATTGAGTTAGTGCTAGGGACGACTCCGATATTGATAGCTCCGTACAGAATGACACTTAATTAATTAAAAGAATTGAAAGCTCAGTTACAAGAATTGCCAAATAGAGGTTTTGCATGACCGAGTTTTTTCCTTAGGTTGCACCAGTTTTGTTTTTGAACAAGAAAAATGGAACTATGAGAATGTGCATTGACGATCGACAACTCAATAAAGTGACTATAAAGAATAAATATCCTCTTCCACATATAGATGATTTATTTGATCAGTTAAAAAGGGGCTACAGTGTTTTCAAATATTAATTTGAGATCGGGTTACTATCAGCTGTGAGTGAAAGACTCCGATGTGTCAAAAACTACTTTCCAAACGAGGTATGGTATGAGTTTTTGGTTATGCCTTTCAGACTAGTGAATGCACCTGCTATCTTTATAGACTTAATGAACAGGATTTTCAGACCGTATCTATATCAATTTGTTGTTGTGTTCGTTGATGATATATTAATATATTCGAGAAACTGAGCATGTCGAGCATTTGAGAATTGTATTGCAAACTCTGCGTGATAAATAGTTATAAGAAAAGTTCAGTAAATGTGAATTCTAGTTACGTAAGGTTGGTTTTCCAAGGCATATTGTGTTAGCATCGGCTATACGAGTAGATCCGAGCAAGCTTTCTGCGATTATGGATTGGAAGCCTCCAAGAAATGTGACAGCCCAAAATTGACCCTAGTCGGGAAGTGGTTTCGGGACCGCTAAACCGAGTCACAATAATAATTAGATGTTATATCCTATGTTTATTTCATGTGAAAGTGCATGTGTGAAAATTTCATGCTTTGATTTTGCAAATTGTGAGTGAAATTTTGAAATGTGACTCATGTGAAAATTTTTGCAAATGCTATAGGCTAATTTGTAGTGGCCAAATAACTTATAGTATGAAATAGGTGGATTTGCATGTCAAATTTCCCACCTTAAAACAAGGTGGCCGGCCATGATGGGCATGATGAGCAATTGTGCAATTTTTTTTATGGAAATTATGGCATAAGTATGGCACAAATAAAATATGTTAATTTGTGTCATAAAATGTTGGGATAAAACAAATAAAATAAGGGGCATGGGCATAAAATAATGAAAAGGAGTATGGTGAATACAAAAAAAAATGTGTGTGTAGTTGTTTGTCCCCCCATTGCCGTGAGCTAAAGAAAAGAAAGGAGAGAATTTTTGTTCATCCTTTTCTCATCTTCATACTTGCCGAAACTAGAAAGAAAAACAAAAAAAAAATTTCTCATCCTTTGGTTCATCCTTGGCCAATAATTTTAAGGAGGAAGGAAGAAGAAAGGTGAAGAGGTTCGGCCATGCATGTAGCTAGGCTAAGGTATGTTTGATGATGTTCCATGAGATGCATGCATGTTTTAGTTGTTAGCTTGAGTTCTACCTAGCCCATGGTCTAAATCTTGCTATGTGATGGAAATGACACTTGACCATGGATGCATCATTCTTGGTTGATGTTTGATGTGGTGGTGATGAGACATGAGGATGAGTTAAGATTCGACCTAGGTAGAGGTTGTGTTAATGCCATTGCATGCTAAATATGAAGCTTGTTAATGATGCATGTGATGATGACTTGATGATTCTTGAACCTCCTTTTTAGCATTTTTGTGTGAGCACATATGTGCATTGGTTGCTAAATGGAGAAGAATCGGCTAGCAAGTTGTGTGCTAAGGCCGAATGTAACTTTGCATGTTAATGAGCAATGCATGTGTTAAATTGATGGAAAGGGGGAGGATGCTTTACTAGTGTGTATATGTGTGTATTAAGTGTTGAAATCGACCCCAAAAATAGACATGCATATTCGGCCAAGGGGGAAAAATTAGCTAATATGTTGTGTTGATGCATGATTTCACATGTATGTGACTTTAATGTCTAATGTATAAATATGGGCTAAGTGCCTTGTGTTCATCTTTTCGATGCCTAAATGATGAAATCAATTTATTTGTTTAATTAAGCTCAAGAGCAAAGGGGAAATAGATCCGATAAAGGGAAGGAAAAAGTGGTCGAATAGTTAGCGGAATCGTTCGACAACACCCGAGGTAAGTTCTTGAGTAAGAGAGCTTAAATTACGATGTGATTAAATCATGTTTTAAGCAAATGAAAATCATGCTCTATGTGTGGCTATTGAGCCGAATGTGCAAGGATGATATGTGCCTTGTGTTTGAGTTTTGCAAATGAAAATGAAATACAAATGTGCCATGAATTATTGTTAGATGTGCATGATTAATTGAATGCTGTCCGGGCTAAGTCCCGAAGGCTTTGTGCTAAGTGACTATATCCGGACTAAGATCTGAAGGCATTTGTGCGAGTTATTAATTCCGGGTTAAGTCCCGAAGGCCTTTGTGCGAAATACTAATTCCGGGTTAAGTCCCGAAGGCATTCGTGCGAGTTTTAAAATCCGGGTTAAGTCCCGAAGGCATTGTATGAGTTACTATAACCGGGCTATGTCCCGAAGGCACTTGAACGAGGAGCTATATCCAGTTAAATTCCGAAGGTACGTGATTTTGGTAATGAATGAGCTTGCTGTAAAATTTCAGCTAATACTCGAAAAACATCCCAATATTGGGATATGTTACGTATGTGTTGAATTTAATCGAGCCCTTACAAATAAATATTCGCTCAGTTGATGAATGAGCTACCGGCCTTCGGCTAAGTTGGTCTTTTGTGTATGTACATAAGGGTTAACGTTGTGAAGTAAGTTTGATGTCGGAAAATTGTGTATTATGAAATATTCCGTTTAGCTAAATGTGTGCTATTCTTTCGTTATGCTGGAATTCCTTGCTCAAAACTTACTAAGCATAAATTGCTTACTTCGTTCCATTGCTCCTCTGTTTTATAGATTTTTGGTTCTCCAACTATCGGACTCGGGATCTTGAAGTCGAAGTCGCCCACACTATCAAAGGCTCTTTTGGGTACTCTTTTGGTTGAATTTTGATATGGCATGTTTAGGACGACCCATTGTTGTTTTTCGAGTACTTTATGTGATGTATAAGTTTTGGATAGCCATGTGAAAATGGCTTATATGTGTTTAAGTATAATGTTATAATCATTTAGTGTGGATATGCTTGACAAGGATTGGCCACGGGGATGGTTAATCACTTTCATAAATTGTGCTATGTATGCAAAAAGGGCTAGTTGAACCATGAAATAGGTAAAGCCTACCTTAAAGGTAGATGCTGACAGCATCAGTGACGTATATTTGGAAAATCACTAAAAATAGTAGTAATGGAATTAAATAGTGAATAAATTATGTAAACAAACCTTGAAGAATCTACTTTCATAGGAAAGTAACGAAACAATCATACGGACAGTATGTTAAGAGATATTAAGGTTCTCGTGAGACAGAGTCAGAACGGGTTCTGGGTTCCTTGTTCCGACTTTGGAAATTGATTATAAATTAACCAGAGATAATTAGGTGTCATACCATATATGTATAGATTCCTCTCTGAGTCTAGTTTCTATAGAAACAAACAGCATCAGTATTGGATCCCTGTACAAGGACATATCCAAGTCGTAATGCGCAAAGGTCAGGGTAGTCGATTCCTGTAACATGGGAGACTTTAACTAATAAACTGTACTAATTGGCCGGATCAAAAATTCTAGAAAAAAATATGTAGATGGGCATATGAGTCTAGTTTCAGGGAAAAATCACGAAACTGATTTTCGAGTTGTGAAGCTCAAGATATGATTTTTAAAGCGACTAGTACACAGATTCGGCAGTGTCTGGAAATTTTTCAAAGTTTGTTAACACCTCGTGTTCGACTCCGGTGTCGGACTCGGGTTCGGGGTGTTACATTTTATTGGTATCAGAGCTACGGTTTAGTCGATTCTAGGACTACCGTAATGTTTTGGGTCTAGCTATACAGGCCATTTTATGTGATTACTTGATAGTGTGGTGATTTCTGACAATTGTAAATGTGTTTATTTATAGTAATGGATCCCGATCGTGATCGAGAGGTAGCTGATGATCTTGAGAGTGTAGCGCCTGCTCCCGCACAAGGGACAGTGCCGGCAGACTCTCAACCTAATGCAAGTAATCCGAATGATGAAGCTAGACAAGCATTCTATAGCGTGATGAATGATTGGTTCAACCAATACATTCGAACTAATATGGCTGTTCCACAACCTCCATTCCCGACAAATACTACCCCCGCACCTACAATACCACCGGTAACTGACCAAATAAGGTCAAATAAGCCCCCAGTTGACAGAATCCGAAAACATGGGGCTACTGAATTTAAGGCTATGGATAGCGATGATGCCGAGCAAGCTGAATTTTGGCTGGACAACACTATCCGGGTACTCGATGAGCTATCTTGTACACCCGATGAATGCCTAAAGTGTGCTATCTCCTTGCTACGTGATTCTGCCTACTATTGGTGGAGCACTCTGACTTCTGTTGTGCCCCGAGAGCAAGTAACTTGGGAGTTTTTCCAAACTGAGTTTCGGAAAAAGTATATCAGTCAGAGATTTGTTGATAAAAAACGGAAGGAATTTCTTGAGCTTAAGCAAGGCTCCATGTCGGTTACTGATTACGAGCGAAAATTTGTTAGACTTAGCAAATACGCTCGGGAATGTGTTTCGTCCGAAGCTATTATGTGTAAACGCTTCGAGGATGGGCTGAATGAAGATATAAAAATGTTCGTTGGCATTCTTGAAATACGAGAGTTCGTGGTACTTGTTGAACGAGCTTGTAAAACCGAAGAGCTTAGAAAAGAAAAGCAAAGAGTTGATGAGGGAACTGGAGAGTTTCGTAAAAGATCCTCGGGAAGGTCTCTTCAACAGGCATCGAAGAGATTTCGGGATGATGCGGGCCAGTTTAGAGGCACTTCGGGTTTTTTTAGACGAGATCGTGATCAACCCCTTGTAGGTACACGAGGCACTTCAGTCGCCAGTGTTGGGAATGAACGTCGAGACAGAACGAAATGCCGATATTGCAGTAAATGGCATTCGGGGAGTTGTAGATTCCCTGACCGCTCCTGTTACAAATGCGGATCAGTTGACCACCTCATTAAAGATTGCCCGAGGTTGTCGGAACAGAATGTAAATCAGAGTGGGAGACCGGGTGCTACCACTGCTCGGGGTAGACCATCTGGAAATGCGAGCAATACTGGTGGTGGTCAGAGAGGATCTAGAGATGATATAACCAGATCCGAAGCTCGTGCGCCTGCTAGAGCTTATGCTATACGTGCCCGCGAGGATGCTTCTTCGCCTGATGTTATTACCGGTACATTCACTCTCTTTGATACTAATGTAATTGCTTTGATTGACCCCGGTTCTACTCATTCTTACATATGTGAAACCTTAGCATCCAGTAAGACTTTACCTATTGAGTCTACTGAGTTCGTAATTCGGGTGTCAAATCCCTTGGGTCGTTACGTGCTTGTCGACAAAGTGTGTAAGAAATGTCCCCTGGAAATTCGAGGTTCCTGTTTTCCGGCGGACTTGATGCTTTTGCCGTTTGATGAATTTGATGTTATCCTTGGTTTGGATTGGTTGACCGCGCATGATGCGATTGTGAATTGCAAGAGCAAGACTATTGATTTGAGGTGCGCAAATAACGAAGTAGTCCGAATTGAGTCTGCGGACTTGGAGGGGATGCCAGCTGTAATATCAGCAATGTTGGCACAGAAATATGTAAGAAAAGGGTGCGAAGCATACCTTGCGTATGTACTTGATGACAAAGAATTAGAAAAGAAACCTGAATCTGTGCCGGTGGTTTGTGAATACCCGGATGTTTTTCCGGAAGAATTACCGGGTTTACCACCTGTTCGGGAGGTAGAGTTTGGTATTGAGCTTGTACCTGGGACTACGCCGATTTCGATAGCTCCGTATCGTATGGCACCAACCGAGTTAAAGGAGTTGAAAGCTCAGTTGCAAGAACTGACGGATAGAGGTTTCGCTCGACCAAGTTTCTCACCTTGGGGTGCACCAGTATTGTTCGTGAAAAAGAAGGACGGAACCATGAGGTTGTGCATTGACTATCGTCAGCTGAATAAAGTGACGATAAAGAACAAATATCCGTTGCCGCGCATCGATGATTTGTTCGACCAACTGAAGGGAGCCTCAGTGTTCTCAAAAATAGATTTGAGATCGGGCTATTATCAGTTGCGAATTCGAGATTCAGATATTCCCAAAACTACCTTCGGAACGAGATATGGTCACTACGAATTCTTAGTGATGCCGTTTGGGCTCACTAATGCCCCTGCAGTATTTATGGATTTGATGAATCGGATCTTCAGACCGTATTTGGATCGGTTCGTAGTTGTGTTCATTGATGACATTTTGGTCTATTCAATAGATGAGACCGAACATGCTGAGCATCTGAGGCTAGTGCTGCAAATTTTGCGGGATAAGCAGTTATATGCTAAGTTCAGTAAGTGTGAGTTCTGGTTAGGAGAGGTTAGCTTCTTGGGTCATGTGGTATCCGCATCGGGTATTCGAGTTGACCCGAACAAAATTTCAGCCATACTTGACTGGAAACCTCCGAGAAATATTATTGAAGTTCGGAGCTTTTTGGGGCTCGCCGGTTATTACCGACGATTTGTCAAAGGTTTCTCGATGATAGCCACACCAATGACGAAGCTACTTCAAAAGGATGTTAAGTTCGAGTGGACGGAGAAATGTCAGAAAAGTTTCGACCAACTGAAAACTCATTTGACTGAAGCTCCAATTTTGGTGCAACCCGAGTCAGGTAAAGAGTTTGTCATTTATAGTGACGCATCCCTACTTGGGTTGGGTTGCATATTGATGCAAGAAGGTCGAGTCATGGCCTATGCGTCGAGACAATTGAAGCCACACGAGAGGAATTATCCGACCCATGATCTCGAACTAGCTGCCATCGTGTTTGCTTTAAAAATATGGCGACATTATCTATTTGGTGAGAAGTGCCATGTATTTTCGGATCACAAAAGTCTCAAATATTTGATGACTCAACGAGACTTGAATCTGCGACAAAGACGTTGGCTTGAGTTGTTGAAAGATTACGAGCTTGTCATTGATTACCACCCGGGAAAGGCTAACGTGGTTGCGGACGCCTTAAGCCGGAAGTCATTGTTTGCTTTACGAGTGATGAACGTGCATTTGTCTGTTCTACCAGACAATGTGTTAGTAGCTGAATTAAAAGCTAAACCATTATTGACTCACCAAATTCGTAAAGCTCAGAAAGTCGATGATGAATTGGTTGCAAAACGGGCTAAGTGTGTTCCGAACGAGGAATTGGAGTTTCAAATTGATGATGATGATTGTTTGAGGTTCAGAAATCGTTTGTGTGTTCCAAGGAATTCGGAACTCATTTCGATGATTCTGAACGAAGCCCATTGTAGCCGAATGTCAATTCACCCGGGGAGTACGAAAATGTACAACGATTTGAAACGTCAATTTTGGTGGCATGGTATGAAACGGGACATCTCCGACTTTGTTTCGAGATGTTTAATATGTCAACAAGTGAAAGCGGAACATCAAGTGCCTTCAGGATTACTCCAGCCGATCATGATACCCGAGTGGAAATGGGATCGAGTCACAATGGACTTTGTGTCTGGACTGCCATTGTCAGCAAGTAAGAAGGATGCGATTTGGGTTGTTGTTGATAGGCTGACTAAGTCGGCTCATTTCATCCCTGTACGTACGGATTTTTCATTGGATAAACTAGCTGAATTGTACGTTTCTCAAATTGTGAGATTACACGGGGTACCTGTTTCTATCGTGTCGGATAGAGATCCGAGATTCACCTCACGATTTTGGAAGAAATTGCAAGAAGCTCTGGGTACCAAGCTGCATTTTAGCACTGCTTTTCACCCCCAAACCGATGGTCAATCCGAGCGGATAATTCAGATACTTGAGGATATGTTGAGATGTTGCATCCTCGAGTTCAGTAGTTCATGGGAACGGTATTTACCTTTGATTGAATTCGCTTACAACAATAGTTTTCAATCAAGTATTAAGATGGCACCTTACGAGGCTTTGTACGGTCGTAAATTCCGTACACCATTGTTTTGGATCGAGCTCGGTGAAAGTAAAATTTTCGGAGTTGATTTGATTAAAGATGCTGAACAGAAAGTAAAGGTAATCCGTGAAAGTCTGAAGGTAGCCACAGATCGTCAGAAGTCGTACGCGGATTTGAAACGAGAAGACATCGAGTATCAGGTGGGAGACAAAGTGTTCCTTAAGGTTTCACCTTGGAAAAAGATACTCAGGTTTGGCCGTAAGGGCAAGTTGAACCCAAGATTCATTGGGCCGTATGAAATCTCCGAACGAGTTGGTCCGGTTGCGTATAGATTGATTTTGCCCCCTGAGCTTGAAAAGATTCACGACGTCTTTCATGTTTCGATGCTTCGACGCTATCGATCTGATCCATCGCACATAATTAGCCCATCAGAGGTTGAAATTCAAGACGATATGAGCTATGAAGAAGAACCGATGCGTATCCTAGCTCGTGAAGTGAAGGAGTTGCGAAACAAAAGAGTTCCGCTAGTAAAGGTGTTATGGCTCAAACACGGGATCGAGGAAGCTACTTGGGAGACCGAGAGCTCGATGAAAGAGCGATACCCAAACCTATTCACCGGTAAGATTTTCGGGGACGAAAATTTCTTAAGTGGGGGAGAGTTGTGACAGCCCAAAATTGACCCTAGTCGGGAAGTGGTTTCGGGACCGCTAAACCGAGTCACAATAATAATTAGATGTTATATCCTATGTTTATTTCATGTGAAAGTGCATGTGTGAAAATTTCATGCTTTGATTTTGCAAATTGTGAGTGAAATTTTGAAATGTGACTCATGTGAAAATTTTTGCAAATGCTATAGGCTAATTTGTAGTGGCCAAATAACTTATAGTATGAAATAGGTGGATTTGCATGTCAAATTTCCCACCTTAAAACAAGGTGGCCGGCCATGATGGGCATGATGAGCAATTGTGCAATTTTTTTTATGGAAATTATGGCATAAGTATGGCACAAATAAAATATGTTAATTTGTGTCATAAAATGTTGGGATAAAACAAATAAAATAAGGGGCATGGGCATAAAATAATGAAAAGGAGTATGGTGAATACAAAAAAAAAATGTGTGTGTAGTTGTTTGTCCCCCCATTGCCGTGAGCTAAAGAAAAGAAAGGAGATAATTTTTGTTCATCCTTTTCTCATCTTCATACTTGCCGAAACTAGAAAGAAAAACAAAAAAAAAATTCTCATCCTTTGGTTCATCCATGGCCAATAATTTTAAGGAGGAAGGAAGAAGAAAGGTGAAGAGGTTTGGCCATGCATGTAGCTAGGCTAAGGTATGTTTGATGATGTTCCATGAGATGCATGCATGTTTTAGTTGTTAGCTTGAGTTCTACCTAGCCCATGGTCTAAATCTTGCTATGTGATGGAAATGACACTTGACCATGGATGCATCATTCTTGGTTGATGTTTGATGTGGTGGTGATGAGACATGAGGATGAGTTAAGATTCGACCTAGGTAGAGGTTGTGTTAATGCCATTGCATGCTAAATATGAAGCTTGTTAATGATGCATGTGATGATGACTTGATGATTCTTGAACCTCCTTTTTAGCATTTTTGTGTGAGCACATATGTGCATTGGTTGCTAAATGGAGAAGAATCGGCTAGCAAGTTGTGCGCTAAGGCCGAATGTAACTTTGCATGTTAATGAGCAATGCATGTGTTAAATTGATGGAAAGGGGGAGGATGCTTTACTAGTGTGTATATGTGTGTATTAAGTGTTGAAATCGACCCCAAAAATAGACATGCATATTCGGCCAAGGGGGAAAAATTAGCTAATATGTTGTGTTGATGCATGATTTCACATGTATGTGACTTTAATGTCTAATGTATAAATATGGGCTAAGTGCCTTGTGTTCATCTTTTCGATGCCTAAATGATGAAATCAATTTATTTGTTTAATTAAGCTCAAGAGCAAAGGGGAAATAGATCCGATAAAGGGAAGGAAAAAGTGGTCGAATAGTTAGCGGAATCGTTCGACAACACCCGAGGTAAGTTCTTGAGTAAGAGAGCTTAAATTACGATGTGATTAAATCATGTTTTAAGCAAATGAAAATCATGCTCTATGTGTGGCTATTGAGCCGAATGTGCAAGGATGATATGTGCCTTGTGTTTGAGTTTTGCAAATGAAAATGAAATACGAATATGCCATGAATTATTGTTAGATGTGCATGATTAATTGAATGCTGTCCGGGCTAAGTCCCGAAGGCTTTGTGCTAAGTGACTATATCCGGACTAAGATCCGAAGGCATTTGTGCGAGTTATTAATTCCGGGTTAAGTCCCGAAGGCCTTTGTGCGAAATACTAATTCCGGGTTAAGTCCCGAAGGCATTCGTGCGAGTTTTAAAATCCGGGTTAAGTCCCGAAGGCATTGTATGAGTTACTATAACCGGGCTATGTCCCGAAGGCACTTGAACGAGGAGCTATATCCGTTTAAATTCCGAAGGTACGTGATTTTGGTAATGAATGAGCTTGCTGTAAAATTTCAGCTAATACTCGAAAAACATCCCAATATTGGGATATGTTACGTATGTGTTGAATTTAATCGAGCCCTTACAAATAAATATTCGCTCAGTTGATGAACGAGCTACCGGCCTTCGGCTAAGTTGGTCTTTTGTGTATGTACATAAGGGTTAACGTTGTGAAGTAAGTTTGATGTCGGAAAATTGTGTATTATGAAATATTCCGTTTAGCTAAATGTGTGCTATTCTTTCATTATGCTGGAATTCCTTGCTCAAAACTTACTAAGCATAAATTGCTTACTTCGTTCCATTGCTCCTCTGTTTTATAGATTTTTGGTTCTCCAGCTATCGGACTCGGGATCTTGAAGTCGAAGTCGCCCACACTATCAAAGGCTCTTTTGGGTACTCTTTTGGTTGAATTTTGATATGGCATGTTTAGGACGACCCATTGTTGTTTTTCGAGTACTTTATGTGATGTATAAGTTTTGGATAGCCATGTGAAAATGGCTTATATGTGTTTAAGTATAATGTTATAATCATTTAGTGTGGATATGCTTGACAAGGATTGGCCACGGGGATGGTTAATCACTTTCATAAATTGTGCTATGTATGCAAAAAGGGCTAGTTGAACCATGAAATAGGTAAAGCCTACCTTAAAGGTAGATGCTGACAGCATCAGTGACGTAGATTTGGAAAATCATTAAAAATAGTAGTAATGGAATTAAATAGTGAATAAATTATGTAAACAAACCTTGAATAATCTACTTTCATAGGAAAGTAACGAAACAATCATACGGACAGTATGTTAAGAGATATTAAGGTTCTCATGAGACAGGGTCAGAACGGGTTCTGGGTTCCTTGTTCCAACTTTGGAAATTGATTATAAATTAACCAGAGATAATTAGGTGTCATACCATATATGTATAGATTCCTCTCTGAGTCTAGTTTCTATAGAAACAAACAGCATCAGTATTGGAGCCCTGTACAAGGAGATATCCAAGTCGTAATGTGCAAAGGTCAGGGTAGTCGATTCCTGTAACATGGGAGACTTTAACTAATAAACTGTACTAATTGGCCAGATAAAAAATTCTAGAAAAAAATATGTAGATGGGCATATGAGTCTAGTTTCAGGGAAAAATCACGAAACTGATTTTCGAGTTGTGAAGCTCAAGATATGATTTTTAAAGCGACTAGTACACAGATTGGGCAGTGTCTGGAAATTTTTCAAAGTTTGTTAACACCTCGTGTTCGACTCCGGTGTCGGACTCGGGTTCGGGGTGTTACAAGAAATGTTTCTGAAGTCTACAGTTTTCTAGGACTCTCCAGCTATTATAGACGATTTGTAAAATGTTTTTCGAAGATTTCCACACCGATGACGAGACTACTTCAGAAAGATGTTAAATTTGAGTGGACAGAAAAGTGCCAGAAAAGTTTTGATCAGTTGAAAGTTTTGTTGACTGAAGCTCCGGTGCTAGTTCAACTAAAGTCGGGTAAAGAATTTGTTATTTATAGTGATGCATCTTCGAATGGTCTGGGTTGTGTTTTGATGGAAGAAGGCAAAGTCATAGCTTATAACTCGAGACAGTTAAAGCCGTATGGAAAGAACTATCCGACACACGATCTAGAATTGGCAGCTATTGTGTTTGCGTTGAATATTTGGTGCCACTATCTGTTCGGTGAGAAATGTCACGCTTATTCCAATTACAAAAGCTTAAAATATTTGATGACTTAGAAAGATCTGAATCTATGACAGCTAAGATGATTAGAGTTGTTAAAAGATTACGAGCTAGTGATTGACTACCATCTGGGAAAGGCCAACGTTGTTGCTGATGCTTTAAGTCGAAAATCTTTGTTTGCTCTTCGTGCAATGAATACGCATTTGGTTTTATCTGATGATGGCTCAATTGTAGCAGATTTGAAAGCGAGACTATTATTTATGCAGCAGATTTTCAAAGCTCAGAAAGTTGACAATGAATTGTTAGCAAAACGGGCTCAATCTGATTTGAATACTGATTCAGACTTTTGATTTGATGCTGAGGGTTGTTTGAGGTTCGGAGACCAAATTTGTGTTCCGAGAAATTCATAGTTGATTCAAATGATTTTAAATGAAGCTCACAGTAGTCTGTTATCGGTTCAACCGGGAAGTACAAAAATGTTCAATAATCTGAAATAGTTTTACTAGTGGCCTGGTATGAAGCAAGATATCTCTGATTTTTTTTTGAAATGTTTAATTTGTTAAAAAGTTAAAACTGAGCATCAGGTACCGTCTGGGTTAGTACAGCCAATTATGAATCCCAAGTGGAAATGGGATAGAATTGCTATGGATTTTGTATCGGGTTTGCCCCTGTCTCCTAGTAAGAAAGGTGCGATATGGGTAATTGTTGATTGACTGACCAAATCGGCTCATTTCATTCCTGTGCGTACAAATTATTCGCTTGACAAGCTTGTTGAGTTGTATATCTCCAAGATTGTGAGATTACACGGAGTACCTATGTCTATTGTTTCGAATAGATATCTAAGACTCACATCGAGGTTTTGGAAGAAATTGCAAGATGCACTGGGCACAAAATTACATTTTAGTACCACATTTCACCTGTAGACGAATGGTCAATCCGAGCAAGTTATACAGACACTCGAGGATATGTTGAGATGTTGCATTCTTGAGTTCGAAGGTACATGGTAAAAGTATTTGACATTGATTGAATTTGCGTATAACAATATTTTTCAATCTAGTATAAAAATGGCATCTTACGAAGCTTTGTACAGTCACAAATTCTGAACACCTTTGTTTTGGACTGAGCTCAGTGAGAATAAGATACATGGGGTTGATTTAATCAAAGAAACTGAACAGAAAGTGAAAGTGATTTGTGATAGTCTGAAAGTAGCGCCAGATCATCAAAAATCGTATGCAGACTTGAAACGGAAAGATATTAAGTTTCAGATTGGAGACAAAGTGTTTTTGAAAGTCTCACCGTGGAAGAAAATACTCTGATTCGGCAGTAAAGGCAAATTAACTCCGAGATTTATTGGGTCATATGAGATTATTGAGCTTATCGAGTCGGTTGTTTACAGATTGTTGTTGCCATCTGAGCTTGAAAAGATTCATAATGTATTTCATGTATCCATGGTTCGATTTATCGATCTGATCCTTCGCATGTGATCTCCCCGTTTGAGATTGAAATTAAGTCCGATATGACATATGATGAGGAACCGATCCAAATTTTATATCGTGAGGTTAAAAAATTGAGAAATAAGAAAATCTCTTTAGTGAAAGTCTTATGGTATTGGCACGAGATTGAAAAAGCTACGTGGGAGTCCGAGGATGCTATGAGAGAATGTTACCCAAACCTATTCGCTGGTATGATTTTCGGGGACAAAAATATCTAAGGGGGAAAGTTGTAATAGCCCGGTTTAGACCCTAGTCAGAACAGTGGTTTCAGGACCACAAATCTGAGTCAGGAAAATATTTTAATATTATTTTCTGTGTTTACAACATGATATGTGATATGTGTGAAAATTTCATGTGAAAATTTTATCGTTTGTGTGCTAGATTTGATAAAAGGACTTAATCACGTAAAATGCAAAAATGACTTGCTATTTGTTAAAGTGCTCAATTGCTATGTTCTTTTCAATGTGGAGGCCTTGAAATGTAATTAGGCTATTAAATAATAGCATGGATGGTATTGGACAACCATTATAAAGCTTTTATATTATTTCATTAAGGTTAATAAGGTAATTAAATTAATAAATGATGTTATAATAAAAACAAAAATTAAAATGGCCATACATATGATTCATCTTTTGACCGAAATTACAAAAGCAAAATAAAGAAAAAGAGCAAGCTAGGATTTGGCTATGTTCAAGCTTGATTAAGGTATGGATTTTGTTCGGATTTTGATAATTTTTATGTTTTTGAAATCGTTGCTTCAAAAACTAGCTAGCCCATGTTTAAATTTTTGAATTTGTTGATAAATTCATGATTTTTCATTGATGATAGCTTGTGGTTGTTTTTGTTTGATGATGAAAAATAAATATATGTTGATAGATTATAATGTTAAATTAAGTGACTTTTGGTAAAAAATGTGTATTAAGGATTAAATTGTGAAATTTGAAAATTTAGGTGTCAAAATGTGAAATAAATGAATGAATTGGGCTGCTAGGGACCTTAGTAAAATTCAGCTATGCTTGGGTGTGGTGAAATTTTGAATATTTTGTGTTCTATGAAATAAGGACTAAATTGTGAAAAATGTGAAATATTAGGGGTAAAGTGTAATTTGCCCATTTATGTGTTTATGCATGAATTTGAATGAATATATGATTAAACAAGTCAAATTTGTATTAATTTAGATCAAGAAAAGAGTAAATCAGATTTGGATCGGGGTGAATCAAAAGTTGTTGATTAGTCGTTCTGGTTCGTTCGTCTCCGTACGAGGTAAGTTCATGCACGAATAAATGCCTTTAAATTGATTTACAAATATTTATTAGTCATTGAATTACCATGAATTTTGAATGAGCAAATACGAGCAAGAATCAATGAAGTTACGATATCCGAAAGTCCCATACAAACCATAGGAATAGTATAAGATACGAGTGTCATGACATTAGGATACCGAGATGTGATATTGTGTAAGACCATGTCTGAGACATTGGCATCGTATATGATTTCGTGTAAGACCCTGTCTGGAATAGTGGCATCGATATTTGATATCATGTAAGACCATATCTAGGATATGGCATTGTACGAGTTTACGAGCATTCAAAGGCAAAATAACTCAAGGTTGGTCGTAATGTTGCAAAACAAGAACTCCAATGTCACAACATAGGCAACAACATACAAGAAATCCAATACTGCCTTTGGTGTCGTGACACACCATTGAAGCCAAACTTGAATCAGAGTATACTGCCTTTAATTTGGCGACACCAGCACTATACTAGAAGAATTACAAGCAAGAGGCGTTCTGGTCCACACAATGAAAATTAACACGAAAACGTCAGCAAACCTAGGGCTAAGGACGACGGCCAACCCTATCTCTATAAATAGGTTCATTTAACACTTGTTTGAGGATAGTTTTTCATATTCTATGTTTTTCCCAGTAATTTAGATTTTAGTTTTCTATTCTTTTAGACTTCAGGTTTCTTTTTAGTTAATTTCCTTTCTTGTTCTTCAACAAATTTGGTTTGTAAACACAATCTAACATTTGAGGATTTCTACACTTCATTGATTGAATACAATCAAGATTACCTAAACTATATTCTTGATTTATTTTTCATACATATAGTTATCATCAAGTTTATTATGTTTATAAATTCCATGAGGAACTAATCCTCTTGTGGGAGATTAGCGAGTAAGATGTGATTGACTAATTTTTATGTAGGGTTTTCTTAATGGATCATTTGTTTGGGAGAAGAAGAACTTAAACACTAAGCTAGATGACCTTAGGAAGTCATTTAGGTGGGAATTCACCCGAAATTGTCATGGCCTTTCCGTGAACACCTTAGCCTCAAATTGGTTTAGACATTGAGGTCGAGAGATAAGTAGTTCTTATCGAGTTGTTAGTGTAGTGGAAGATCAAAAGATATTGCTAGGGTAATGGCTAGTGATTGAATAAAAACCTGAAATAGGAATTATTTATGACCATTGAAAGCTAATCACCCATGTCTAGATTTGATTAAGTTTAGAAATTAGTTTTTCAAATTTCATTTTATTTATACAATTTTTATTTTTTTATTTATAAAACCTAAAAATCCTTATTTTATGTTTTATCATAATATAATTTTTTTATATTACTAGTTAATTCTAATTGTGTTTAGATTAACTTTAATTTAGTACTCATCTCCTTTGGGTACAATCCTTAGAGTATTTACTTGTTTCGTTGTAAAACTATAATAGAACTTGACTCGTATACTTATGGACACCTCAATTCCATATCTTTAGTTGCAGTATTCACACTCTGGATGTTAGTACATCCAGAGGTAGTGAACTTCTTCTTTAACTCAATGAATTCACATCTGAAAGCTTCAACATAACGTGGAACCACATAATTTTTCTAAAAAGCCTCTGGGAAATAATTCCAAGTTATTCGTTCCGCAAGCATTCCCTTAACAATAGCTTACCACCATCTACATGCCTTGTCTCTCAACATGGACACGGCTCCTTTTAGCTTCTACCCCAGAGTGCATTCTAGGTCCTCAAGTCTCTCTATCATTTCGATCCAATTCTCTGCTATAATGGGAGTTGGCCTAGCAACCCCTTTGAATAGACATGAGTTTTTCGACAGCCATCTTTCCATTTCCATTACTCGATCTGGCAACTCTTTGGAAAGCTCTCAACATAGCTTGAATCACAGTATCTTCTCCCACGATTCCATTATTCTAATTTCCCATTCTCATATTTCTATTCTCATGCCCTCTGCCATTTTTGGTAGTAGAATTTTCTACGAAATCCTAGGTTGGGTTTTCTCCTTATACTGTAGGTGGTTCAACGAGTACAACCTTACAAGGTCTTCCCCTACCAAGTCTGCCTTGAGTGTGCATACTAATATTTCTACAATTTCAAGCAATTAGTACTTTTAATTCAAGGGTTTAGTTTGTGCTATAGAAATTCTACTACTTAGAAAGTTTTCTACAGTACCTGGCATCAGATTCCTTGGACTAGTTTTTCAATAAAACTCATACAAATATTTTATTTCTATGCATGCATACTCCTTTAAAAGTTCAAAATTGTGTTTAAAAAATTTAGGCTCTAATACCACTTAATGTAACACCTCTGATCCGACCTAAGAGTTTCAACTAAGTCGAAGGTCTTACATTCGATCACTGAAGTGATCATGTAAAGCCATTCTTTTACCTGCGTTAATTTCTAGGGAAATCATTCTTTTACTTTTTTTTAAGAATAAAACATTCATTCATTAAATCATCTTTTCATAGAAATTTAATTATGATATTATTAGTGGCATTTTGAAAATGGTTAAGGTTTTAAAGAAAAGATTTATCAAAACTTTAAGTATTTTATAAAGCAGCGGAAAACATTTAAAATAATAGTTTTCTAAATCAAATAGCATGCAAATATCAAAGTAATAATTAAGTAACATGGTTAATATAGATAAGCTTAACAATCCCAAACCTAAGATGTAAAAGCAAGAATAATTATAAATTACAACCCAAAAACAAAACAATTACGAAAAAACTTTAATGTAAACTTTTAAATATGAGGAAAAACAAACTACTAATCCGAGGTTCCTCCAATGCCATTCCTAGACCTAGTTCTTTGCGCTACCTAAGAGGTAAAGATAAGGGGGAGTGAGCTTATGATAGCTCAATGTGAGTCTAAATTATAAATCATTATATATAATTGTAAAGATAGTAAGGCATATAATAAAAAGCATAGTAGTGAACTAAGTATTCTTCATGGAGCATATAATAAATCAGTTCATAATCAATTTATAAATGATGCGATTGAATTTATAGTTTAAAGTTCCTACTCGTCCATCCTATCCATCCTCTAATATTGCTCCACACTCCAAAACACATAACAATAACTGACAATCTCGGGTTTGATTTTCGAAGATGATGGTCTTTCACTTGTCATCTATGGCTATGAATTTTACTACAATAATTTACTATCTCAGTTGCCCAATTTTGATAGCTTTTTAAACTATCATCTCAATTTTTCTGGTTTTGATGATATTACTACCTACTTCATGTAGTACTAAATTTCGGTGTGGAGTTAAATTGCCACTGCCTCCTACAGAACTCCTCCATCCTTCATTCCCAATCTCATGTAATTATACACATATACTTAGCATGATATGCTATTTTTCATCAATTGATGCTACATTCAATATTTCATACTAGATTTTAATGGCATGTGCTTATGCATGTATTCATGTCAATTTCACATAGACATATAATTTGTATGAGTTAAAACAGTGTCATGTATGTAGGATCTTCATGTGAATTGACATGCCTAGTTATCTAGCACATACCTACAGGTTCGCATATAGGGCTTGCGAATATGGGGTTCGTAAGGTTGGGGTTTGCATAAAAGAAATATAGGGTTTGCTACTTAGGCCACATGTGTTCGCATGGAAGACATATAAGGTTCACATAGGTTTAAAAATAGGCTCACATGAAGGTGGTTCGCATGTAACATCTAAGGGGCTTTCCTGTTAACACTTATAGGGTTAGCACTGTTAGCACAATACAGCCTATGGGGTTCACACATATTTTCTAAGGCTCACATGCTAACACATATAAGGGTTCGCAAAGCACTACATGTAGGGTTCGCACATTTTAACTAGGGGTTCATATTATTTATACACAACTCGCATGGTTCCTAGGGTTCGTATGATACATATGACTTGCATAGTTTCTAGGATTTGCATATTGTATATGACTCGCATATAACACATAAAATTGACATGCAATAATAGCGGTTCGCATGTAGCAATCAAAAGGTGACTCGCATGTAATAATCGACAAGTTACTTACATGTACAACAAATTAGGGTTCGTATACTTACATGTAATAATAAATCTATGGGTTCACATGTTTATTCAAAGATTTCGTATACTTATTCCTATACAATTTTGCATATGGGTTCGCAATAGGGGGTTCGCTTAAAGAGGTACGTATACAAGGGCTCACATATAGGATTCCACATGCAAGGGCTCACACACATAGGGGCTTGCACTCAAAGGCTCGTACAGATAGGGGGTTCTCCTAGGGGTTCGCCTACCTCTGTTCTTTACTTTCTACTGCTACAATTATACACAAAGGTTTAAATTTAGATCCTAGACCTGATTTGAAAACACAAAAACCTTAATTCCAAAGAGGAGATATACAATACACTTGAAAATTTGAAAACCTTGAATCCTTTGCTAATTGATTTGGTAATGGTGGAGAAAAATAAGAATTGGAGATTCTTTTTTTTTGAAAAATTCTCTAGGTTAAATTCTAGGTTTTAAAAAACTTGGTTATTTATAAAAAAAATGTAACAGCCCGGTTTAGACCCTATTCAAAATAGTGATTTTGAGACCACAAATTTGAGTCAAAAAATAATAATTTAATACTATTTTCCATGCTTATAATATGTGAATAGACATGTGTGAAAGTTTCGTGTAAAAATTTTATCGTTTGTGAACCGATTTGATAAAAAGGACTTAATCGCGTAAAATGTAAAAGTGACTAGTTATTTGTTAAAAGTGCTTAATTACTACGGTTTATTAAAGGTGAGGTACTTATGTTGTAAATGGACCATTGGTTTAATGAATGGACAAGTGTGGACAATAGTTAGTAGGATTTTAATGTAATTAAAAAGGTTAAATATGGTATTTGTTAATTAAGTTAATGTTTAATAAAAAAATTAAATTTATGTTTCATTCATCTTGTTTTAATCGATTGAAAGAAAAAAATCAGGGTTTTGAGCTTTCATACATTTGGCTTTGGTCCAAGCTTAATTAAATATTCGTTTTTGTTCGGTTTTTGATGATTTTTACATTTTTGTGATCGTTGTTTTGTGTTCTATCAAGCCCATGCCTAAATTTTTTATTTTGATTATGATTTTGAAAGATACCATTGATGAATTCATGTGTTTTCTGAAGTTTAATGATGGATTATGAAAGCCTGGTGCTTGATACACATGTTTTATAAAGTAATTTTTGAGTAAAAAATGCATACTAGGGATTAAATTGAGAAAAGTGTAAATTGAGAGGTTGAAATGTGAAATAAATGATAAATATCGGCTGATAAGAACCACGGGAAAATTTGGTTGTATATGGGTTTGTTGAAATTTGTGAAATAGGGATTAAAGTGTTAAATTGTGAAAATGTAAGGGCTAATTTGTAAAATTCCCTAAATATGTTTTTATGAATTGAATTCAATGATTTTTTGAATAAAAGGGTTAATTTTGAATACATATAGATCAAGAAAAGAGGAATTCAGATTTAGATCGAGGGAAATCGAAGATTATCGCGTAAATGATCTGAATCGTCAAATCCGAGTACGAGGTAAGTTCTACGTGATATTTGATGTTACAATTATGTTTTAATGCCTTGATAAATGCATAAATTGTATATATATTTGAATATGGTTTGAGTACGATGATAAATCAATTATGTTAGGCACTAAGTGTGCGATTCAAACAACTTCGGCTATAAATAGCACTAAGTGTGCGAGTTGGAATAGCTTTGGCTATATGAGGCACTAACTGTGCGATACCGAGATAGCTTCGGTTTATTGAAATTGCACTAAGTGTACAAGATTGTTACTGCTTCGGCAAATCACTGATGCACTAAGTGTACGATTTTTTAAAGCATGGATAGACTTCCGAATGAATTAATGTATTTGAACAAGAGGTGAGAATGAAATGAACAAATACGAGAAAGTTCAGGTATGTTCGATACCTATGTCGTAGATGATATTATGTGTATGAAGCTTGATGAATTCGTATGAACATATTAAATGAGATGGAATAGAATTAATGGATGAACTGTGAATTACTAAGTGTTTATTAGTTGATGTTTTGTATATTATAAACTGTTGATTATTTATGGTACGAACTTACTAAGCTGTAAAGCTTACTGTGTGAAATGTTCTCTATTTTACGGTGTTATAAAGCTAGCTTAGGTCTAGGGATCGTCACCGACATCAATCACACAATCAAACATATATTTTGGTACCATTTTGAGAGTTGTATATATAGTATATGACATGTATAGGCTAGTGTCACTTTGGTATGTTTTGTGCTATGTTTAGCCATGAGATTCGGCTTGTAAATATTGGTATGTATGGCCTCTTAAGTTGGCCTAAATAGTGTGTTTAATAAGTAAGATATGTTATGTTTATAATGTTTATGTGATGCTTTATTATGGGATATTGAAGTAATGAGTTTGTGCATTTCGAACTTTGGTAAATTGTGATGATGTTGGCATATTGAATTGGTTAAGGTTATATAGTTTGATATGCGATTGAATTGGCATGTTTTGGTTTGCTTTAAATGTATGCAAATGATGCAAAAATGTTATGGTTTTGGTGTGCTTGAGATAGGTGGGAAATGTGGTTTAAACCAAGCCTAATTTTGCCCCACACGGATGAGCACACGGGCGTGTATCTCAACTGTGTGTCTGTTATAACTTAGTTATGCAAGTCAGTCTTTAGCACGGCCTAGACACACGAGTGTGTCTGGTGGCCGTGTGAGGCACACAACCTTCGTACATAGGCATGTATGGCCATTTCGAAGGGTACACGAGCTAGACACACGGGCGTGTGGTTGGCCGTGTGACCCAAGTCAGTTTTAATCACGGCCAAGGCACACGGGCATGTCATGTGGCTGTGTGGTTAAGTTAGTATGTATGCCCAGTTTTGCCACGGTTTGACACACAAGCATGTCTAAAGCCGTGTGAGGAAAATGGCCTGTTCACACAGGCGTGTGACCTGTGAAACTTTGAAAATTTTGCTAAGTTTCTAATAAAATTTGTATGTGCTTGGTTTAGTCCCCACCTTTTTCTAAAGCATGTTTAAGGTCTCGTTGACCTATGTAAGGAACTTTGTAATGTTGTGTGTCTATGATCCTATGATGATTGAGAAATAAATGCGAGATCTTTAGATTTTTCCGGTAATGCCTTTAACCCTAGTTCAGCGACTGATACGGGTTGGGGGTGTTACATTTGATTGGTATCAGAGCTACGATTTAGCCAATTCTAGGACTAACGTAGCGTATGTGAGTCTAGCTATACATGCCATATGTATGAATTGCGATAGTGTGATGAGTCCTGATAGTAAAAATGTGTTTTTCATATAGCTAATGGATCCCTGCAACACCCCTAACTCGTATCCTTCATCGAAATAGGGTTACGAGGCATTACCGAACTTATACACTAGCATTTACACAAAACCGAGTCATAAATTTTCTTTCCAAGTCAAAACTTTTAAATTTTCACCATAAAGTCCCTAATATGGGCCTACGGGGTCCATTACATGCTTTAAAAATGATTTGGAACTAAACCGGTGACTTTGGAAAACTTTAAAAAAATTTCTTGAAGTTAGGGGCACATGTCCGTGTGGCCAACCTGTGGGCAATTCTGACTTGCAATTCTTAAGCATCAAAGGGGCACACAACCTGAGCATATGCCCATATGGCTAGGCCGTGTGGTAAACTGATTTTTCACCATTTTTAAGCCATTTTACAATTTTGACAAACGACCATGCTTGAAACCCGTGTCCTTTACACGACCAAGACACACGACCGTGTCTTTTTCTCGTGTACTATCCTGACTTCATATTTAAGGATGCAGGGGACACACAGTCTATCAACATGCCTGTGTGCAAGCCGTGTGTCTCACACAGTCTGATCACACGCCCGTGTGACATGCCGTGTAGACTCAAAATGAACCTTATAGTTCAAATTTACCAACCCTGCACACCTTGAATAGCAAGCAATTTAAAATACAATCTTTCAACTAGTCCAAAACATGATTAAACATATCTAATACACATTAAAACCACCAGTATAACGATTTAACTCACGTATTTTCGATAACTATTTAACATAGAATTTCCAAACATTATACTTAAATACCATCCAAATCAATTCAAAATAACCTATATAAGTGACTATTTTATAAACATAAATTTTGCTTATATAGATTAACCTTTATCATCATTACACTAGTAATATTCATCCTTAAAATAACATTAAGATAACCTAGGTACATGCCATTCCTCAAGATAAGATACATCACCAAGTATAAGAGTTCGGGAGTTGGCTTGGACGCTGAGATGTTATTTACTTTGTACCTAACCTATGCTCGGAAACAAATCGTACGCTGTGTATACACTCAGTGGTATTTCTATAAACCAATTCTTAATTTATGCATTTATACTCAAACCATAGAATCCAATAAATTAACACATCATGAACATTCAATTAATTGTCTTCATTTCATAATAACATTTATCATTAGAATCGAAATCAATAAGATATTCAATTCAGTCAGTATCATTCAATCTTCAGTGCAGTAATTGACCCCTATTAACATAACTCAGACCTAGACGGATACACGGATCCAACCCACACACCAGGATAGTATACAGTGTTTCATTGACCGAAGCTGGAATACACCGTAGTAGTAATAGTAACAGTAACATTAACAGTAACAGTAACAGTAATAGTAGCAGTAGTGGTACACAGAGTACCTCATCGGAACGAATCTGTAACAATAACATTAGTTGACACTTATAGTGCCTTATTGACACAAAGTCGAAATATCCCTGAACACTTCCAATCTTATGGCATGCCAACTATATCCAACTTAGCCCGATACTATTAATAGGGTTTTCATTTCACTTTCAAATTTTCGTATAACAGCTATTACCTATTACATTTCAAATTTAACAATACTCACCTTTAACTTACTTACCAGACATAGTAAAGTAATACATAAAACATTTAATTTAAAAGCTTAGTTTATAGAAATACAAACTGTGGTTCTCGAGTTTATTCGTTATCTTTGCTCACTTTCTCTTTTCCCTTCTTTGATGACGTTTCCGGTGCTACGTTAGCTACAGAAAAAAATTAACATTTAAAATCATCAATACTTATCATTTAATAACACACTCTTATATTTTTCATGTAACTTTTACAAAATATCCAATTTAGTCCTTAAGCCATAGCTAATTCTTTTTCTTAAAAACCAATCTCATATTTTCATTCTAACCCATCTTTAACATGTTTTAACATTTAACTTCCTTCATAAACACTAATTCTACAATTTAGTCAATTTTGTCCCTAGTATAACAAACTTATATCTTTTTTTTTTACAATTCAATCATTTTCCCGCTTCTAACTTGAATTTCTATCATTTTATCTCATAATTCATCTATTTGTTCAATCTAGTTAACATCTAAAAATTTACTCACTTTCTAAATTTCAACATAATTTAAGTTGGGCTTTATTCTAAGATTCCAAAAACATCAAAATACAAGTAAATGGACTAAATCGACTTACCAAATAAGCTTTAAACTGCAAAACCCTAATTTTTCCTTTTCTTTTTCTTTCATTTTATTTCCTTTCTATTTCGTTTTCATTCTCTATTCCCTTTTTGTATTTTGTTTCTTTTATTTACTTTTAATTATTATACTATATTATTATTATATTTTAGTAATTATTATTATTATTATTTACTTATAATATAAGTAAACATATATTTATACTACACATGTATGTATTATACTTTATACACATGTAATTAATTTTTACCACACATTTTCACTTAAGGTTTATTTACTAATTTAGTCCTTTGACTTTTCTTTAATCTATAATTAAACTTTTGCACTATATTCAATCTAGTCATTTCACTAAATTAGCTTTAATTCAAGCTAATTCACTTAACCAAAGCTAATTAACTACACTACTAGCTTCGTAAATATTTCTAATCAATATTTGCAAATTCATTTTGCAGAAGTGATGACCCAAAAATTCAATTTTCCAATACCCATAAATTTTGGGTCGTTACATTTCTCCCCCTCTTAATAAATTTCATCCTGGAAATTTACTTGAAAAGAGATGGGGGTACTGTGATCTCATTGTATCCTCTGATTCCCACGTTGCTTCTTCAATATTATGACTTCTCCACAACACTTTTATTAAGGGAACTCATTTATTTCATAATTCCTTTACCTCATGTGCCAGTACTTTAACCGGTTCTTCTTCATATGATAAATCAGGTCGAATCTCTATATCCTCAGTTGATATCACATGAGAAGAATCATATCTGTATCTTCTTAACATAGAAACATGAAAAACATCATGAATTTTTTGCAATTTAGGAGATAAAGCTAAACGACATGCCACCGGTCCAATTCTATCTATAATCTCATATGGTCCAATATATCGTGGACTCAATTTACCCTTCCGACCAAATCTCAAGATTTTCTTCCAATGAGAGACTTTAAGAAATACTTTGTGCCCAACTGAGTACTCAATGTCCCGTCATTTCAAATCTGCGTACGATTTCTGCCTATAAAAAGTTGCTTTCAATCTTTCTTGAATCATTCTAACAGTGCTTTCTGTTTCTTGAATCAACTTTGGACCAATCACTTTTCTTTCATTCAATTTTGTCCAACACACTGGTGATCGACATCTCCGACCACATAGAGCTTCATGCGGTGCCATTTGAATACTTGATTGGTAACTATTATTATATACAAAATCAGCTAAAGGTAAATAACATTCCCTACCTTATTCAAAATAAACGATACAAGCTCAGAGCATGTCTTCTAAAATCTGAATGACTTATTTTGATTTTCCATCAGTTGTGGATGAAAAGCTGTACTAAAATGAAGTCGAGGACCAAGAGACTCATGCAACTATTTCCAGAACCTTGATGTAAACCGTGGATCTCGATCAGAAATTATCGATACAGGAATACCATGTAATCTCATAATTTCCCGATATAAGTTTCTGCCAATTTTTGAAGTGACCAATCCGTTCTGACTGGTATAAAATGAGCTGACTTTGTGAGCCAATCAACAATCACCCAAATAACATTTTTCTTACTTGCTGACAATTGTAACCCGGTTACAAAGTCCATCGTGATGCAATCCCATTTCCATTCAGGAATATTAATAGGCTGAAGTAATCCAGTCGGAACCTGATGTTCAGCTTTAACTTGCTGACATGTTAAACATTTAGCCACATATTCCACTATATCTCTTTTCATACCTAGCCACTAATATAGTTCCTGTAAATCACGGTACATCTTTGTTCCTCCGGGATGTAATGGAAAAGAACTTTCATGTACTTCTCAGAGTATTAACTCTTTCAACTCTGAAGTAGTTGGAATACATAGTTGATTCTGATATCTCAAACAATTATGTTCATCAATGCTAAAACTTTCTATCATATCATTCTGCACCATCTCTCTCTTCTTCATTAGCTTTTCATCTTCTAACTCTGCTATTCTGATTTGATCAAACATTACTGGTTTTACTCTTAATTCAACCAGAAGACTTCCATTATTAACAATACTGAGCTGTGCAAACATTGCTCTCAATTTAGTGGCAGCCTTCCTACTTAATGCGTCAGCTACCACATTAGCTTCCTGGATGATAGTCAATAACACAATCATAATCTTTTAAAAGTTCTATCTACTGACACTGTCTCAAATTCAATTCTTTCTGTGTCATAAGATACTTGAGACTTTTATAATCAGTGTAGATATAACACTTCTCACCATACAGATAATGCCTCCAAATCTTTAGAGCAAAAATCACCACTGCTAATTTCAGATCATGAGTCGAATAGTTACATTCATGTGGTTTCAATTGTCGTGAAGCATAAGCAATTACCTTTCCACTTTGCATCAACGCACATCTAAGACCATTTAAAGAAGCACCGTTGTACACAACGAAATCTTTTCCCGACTCCGATAAAGTCTATACTGGTGCTTCTGTTAACATTTGCTTCAACGTTTCGAAACTTTTCTGACATTGTTCACTCCAAACAAACGGAACATTATTTTGTAGCAACTTTGTCATCAGTAAAGCTATCTTTGAAAATCCATTCATAAACCTTCGATAATATTCGGCTAACCCAAGGAAATTATGTACCTCTGACACATTTTTGGGAATTTTCCATTGAATTATGGCTTCAATCTTCCTTGGATCTACTTTGATCCCATCTGCTGATACTACATGACCAAGAAATACAACCTCCGATAACCAAAACTCACACTTGTTCAAGTTCCCATACAATTGTTTCTCTCGCAATATTTGTAAAACAATTCGAAGATGCTACTCATGTTTAGTTTCAGACTTCGAATATACTAAAATATCATCTATAAAAACCACTACGAATTGATCCAAGTATGACTGAAAAATCCAGTTCATAAGATCCATAAAAATAGCCAGAGCATTTGTTAACCCAAATGGCATTACCAAAAATTCATAATGTCCATACCATGTACGGAATGCTGTCTTCGGTACATCACTCTCCTTTACCTTCAACTGATAATATCCCGACCTCAAATCAATTTTTGAAAATACAGAAGCTACTTTTAGTTGATCAAATAAATCATCAATGCGAGGTAACAAGTATTTGTTCTTGATAGTCACCTTATTCAACTGTCAATAATCAATACACAACTGCATCGAACCATCTTTCTTTTTAATGAATAACACTGGAGCTCCCCATGGTGATGTACTAGGTTGTATAAAACCTTAATGCAATAAGTCTTGTAGTTGTACCTTCAACTCATTCAACTCAGTAGGTGTCATTCGATATAGAGGTATTGACACTGGATCCGTACCTGGGTATACTCCAATCACAAATTCAACTTCCCAATCAGGAGGTAATCCAGGTAATTCTTCAGGAAACACATCAGAAAATTCACATACAGTTCGAATTTTACTACACTGACTCTCAACTGAATCAGAATTAATAACATAAGCTAAGAAAGCAGCACATCCTTGATAAAGGAGCTTACTAGCTTTAATTGCTAAAATAACACGAACAATCCCACTGGTCCGAATACCATTTACTTCAATCTGATCACCACTTTCATTCTGAACAGTGAATTTCTTTTTATAACAATCCAAACTTACTCCTGTAGTTAACTAATTTTTCCCGGGCCCCGTTTTATTTATTTACTTGCAATAAATAAATAAGTTAGACAAATAAATTAAAATAAAAACCAATAAAAGTCCATCATCAAAGTCCTTTTACAAATTTTCAGGCCCAAATAAAAACTTATACCAGCCTAGATACAATTCTAACCCAAATTTATAAACCCATATCCTAAACCTAGCCCAAATTCGGGACCCAAAAAGAAGCTCAGTAGCCGAAAGCACCAGAAGCTTCTGGAATATGCTAAAGAGTTGGGCTCCCACAAGCAGCTCCTCGCACGGCCTCCTTCGCGTGTCTCCCCGTTCCTCCGTACGACTGAATCTGCAAAAGAATACACCAGAAGAACCACTAACAGAATACAACAAATAAATGTAATTTTTATTTTTATTTATTCTAAGAAAATCTGGCTATAAAAAGCTGTCGATTTCATCTCTGTAAAACTTACGCACACTACGCAATCAGAAAGTGATTTAAATTTTTTCTTTCCATCTTCAATATTTTTTCTCTTTTGCATATATCTTGTTTTTTGTAGTATATTTTTAAAAAAAAAAAAGAAAAGAAAAGAAAGAGAAACGAAAAATTTACCTTCGTGGATGCATTGATAAGATCCTTTGTCTTCTCCGTCGAAATTAGCGTTAGAGATGCGGATTCTCAAGTGAAAATGGTCTTTGGGTGTCGACTCTGATGGAAATAAAGGATGCTTCTACATCACTCACCAATTTTAATGGTGAACTGGTGATTAAATGGCCTTAGCAGATGAAAGTTGCTACGTCGAAACCCTAACAATTGGTTATTCGGCTTGTAACTTGAAGAAATGGCTAATTGCCATTCATTTTCTTTTAATTTTGGGCATACAACGAAACGGCGCCGTTTCAAGGGAAGGAACCCGCGCGTCAACGTGTTCCAGGACCCGAATCCACGGTTTTGCGCTTAAAATGGGTTATTTGTGCAGCAGGTCCTTCCCATTTGAGCCACATTATGATTCGCTCCCATTTGCGTCTGATTTGTTTTGTTTTCTTTTAAATTTTTCCCAAAATTTGAGTGCTTTTGCATTTTAGCCCGCATCTCAACGCAGTGTTTCGGGATCGGGGACATTATCAGATTTTGTCCCTGTGAATTCACGAGTGTTGTGCAGGGGCCCTTATTTTAATATTAGTAGTTTGTTTTATTTATAAATTATCCCTATTACTTTAAATTCATTTTAATTTAGTTTTCTATCAACACCATGCATTTTTTTTAGATAATTTGTTTTTTATTTTTTTATTTTGTTGAAATAACATTAATAATTTTACTTTGTTTTAAAAAAATCGTTATTTTAAAATCTTCATATTATATTATGTTAACATTATGTATGGTATTTTATTTAAACATTTTTATATACATGTACATATATAATATTTTAGTTGAGTTTTCTATTTGTGCAACTTGCCTTTTTAAAATTTATTTAATATTCTTATAAATGTTAATCTATTTAAGTAATTTTACTTTGTTTTCATTTGTGTAGTCATTTTGAAATTCTTTTTATTATATTATTTACACATTTTGTATAACATCACATTTAAATATTTTTATGTATATTTGTACATAAATTATTTTAATAGAGTTTTTTATTTAAAATACTTCTTGTTTTAAGATTCATCTATTGTTTTTATATATATGTAAAATTATTCAAGAACTTAATTTTTGTACTTATAAAATTATTGCTTCTTTATATTAGGTTATTCTAATATTTATATAGTATCTCGTTTAAATGTTTTATGTATAATGGTATGTATATAAGATAGTCTAACTAAATTTTACATGCATTATTAATTTCATGCTATTTTTTTACAAATAATTATTCCTAAATATATTTATATATATATGTTTAGTATGTAAATCATGTATTTTTTTACTACTCCTTCATATTTTATATGTTATTTAAGTTATTGTGTATATTGTCGTTTTTTAAATGAATTTATGTTGAAAATATTGCGCATATTATTTGATTCAAATAATTGATTCTATAATATTTGTTTCAATGATTATATATATCCTTAGTTTTTTTTTACCTAAATTATTTCAAATTCATCAATTCATCCATTCATATATCATATATATTATGTGTTCATTCATCTATTTTGAAAATGTCTTATACCACATTGACTTCTAATTTCCATTTTATTTCATACATATGTTGGGGTTTGTTTTTTATTGTGCCATATTTATTGTTGTTGTATATTATTTAATCATTGTTTTATTCATTATATAAATTGTTCTCCGTCCATGATTAAGAATTTGGTTATATTTTTACTTAGAATAGTTGTATATAATTGTTGGGATTTATTAATTGTGGTTTATTGTACTATATGTATGCATACTATCTCATGTTCATTAATCCTTTTCCATACAAATGTTTCCTTACAATGCATTAAATATTCCACCATATTTTAAAACGAATAAATGTGTTTTGAGCTAATTTTCCTTATTATACAAAAACTTTGAAATAAGGCAATATCGAATATTTGGGAATTCAGGAAATCGTGCCCTACCGTGCTGGGTATGATTTTTCGTTGGACTAAATATTTGGATATCCTTTTATGATTTTAACGCATGAGTCTTTAAAAGTCAAAAAATCAATCGTATTTTTGAAGGTATAAAGGATCGTGTCCAATCGTACTGGATATAATGCTGCATATCTTTAAAACGAGAGAATTTTGACGATCGATTTGAACTATTCAAACATTTTTTTTTAAAAAAAGAACCATACTTTGAAAGATCCTTTTTTAAAATCTTTGATATAAGGATAGCATTGAATCAATATGGTACCAATTTTTGGGCATAATGAGGGTGCCAACCCTTCCTTATGCGTAACCGACTCCCGAACCCATTTTTTTTAAATTTTACATGAACCAAAATTGTTTTAAGTAAAGAAAAACGTTTTAGAAGGTGACCCAATCACACCTAAACAAAGAGATTGGTGGCGACTCCACATGTTGTTTAAAAGTCAATTTCTATTTTTTCTTTCAAACAAAATGGTTTCGATAGCTTGGCGACTCCACTGGGGATTGAACAAGAGAGTCAGGCTATAAATTGATTATTTTCTGTCCTTTTGTCTTTTTCAAAATTGGTTTTGGAAATTATGATTCTTTTGATTGCATTTGTTTGTATAATTGTTGTAGTCTTGTAGAATAGTTTTGCATTGCATTGCATGACCGCTGTGGTTACACCTGTTAAGTGGGAGTAAGAAACTATGCTTTCGTGAGGTATTCACGTCTGTATGGGCTAGTGGATTACTTCCGGGATACATCCGTACATATGATTTTGTGAGATTTTCATCTATGTATGGTCATAGGGAAATGTATTCCCCTAAACAAAACTCGATCCGTATGAGCCTATAATAGGTGAGGATTGAGGAATTTGCTAGTTCGGGTACCTTTACTCTAGAACCGAGCTACATATAGTGAACCCTAAGAGCTATCCTTAGATAGAGCCGCGTCAAGCCTTAGTAATTTCCCATATGTGTGTTATGATTATCTTTGTTGTGCTTGTATTTTATCACTTATATTTGGTACTAACTTGTGTTTTGTTTTGATTGTCTTTTGCATCACATTGCATACTAAATGTGGTGTTGATTCGTATTCGATTACTAAGTTAGAAAGTTTAACATGGAGAATGAATTTCTTAATAAAGTTGAGGATAATGTGGTCGTCCGCGCATGGTCAGAGAAGTTACAATCGGAGAAAGGGGATAGCTTGGCAGAAGGATATACATCAGAGTTGCAGAACTTCACTCGCATCAATGTAACACAGAATGAGTTGCAAGATTGAAAGATATATGGGCTCGTTGGGATAAGGGAACCAAACAGTTGTTCTACCAGAGTTATGGTGATATACCGTACTTGCTTGATGTTAAGGTGGATAAGCATTTGTTCCAAGGTATGGCTCAATTTTGGAATTCTACTTATAATTGTTTCACTTTTGGGGAAGTGGATTTGGTGCCTACCTTGGAAGAATATACTACCCTGTTGAGAAGTCCAAAAGCTCAAGTCAGAAAAGCTTATGCTAAGGTTTTTAATGGTCAAACTTCTACGAAGAAGTTGGTGAATATTTTAGGGATGAGCGAGCCTTGGGTCACTGCTCGAATTCAATAAAAGTAGGATAGTAAATGTATTCCTTGAGAGAATTTGAGAGATTTGGTTTTGACACATCCAGATGAAAGGAAAAGGGTTGATATCTTTGCCTTAAGCTTCTATGGATTGGTGATTTTTCCTAAGGCTTTAAGGCATATAGATGAGGCAGTCACGGACTTGTTCGATCATCTTGAGATGGGAATCACACATGTACCTGCAATACTGGTCGAGACATTTAGATCTTTGAGCATGTGTCGAAGGACATGTGAGGATCGATTTATTGGATGTGTACAATTGTTGATGGTATGGTTTCACGAGCATTTTTGGAAAGTGAACAAGGTTTCTAACAGGGTCTTCTCTGAAAGTTACTCCCCATTAAAAGAAGAGATAACTATGCAAAGGAGAGACAATATTTCAAAATAAAAGTGGATGGAAATTCTTCAAAACCTTAAGGAGGAGGATATAGAATGGAGAGCTTTTTGGATGATTCCTGATGAAATCTTGTATCGATGTGGGAACTATAATTGGGTGCCATTGTTAGGAATTTAGGGAGCTACTAGATATACTCATTTGCTTGCATTAAGACAATATAAATCGAGGTAGTTCATACCAACGACTTACGGGCTGGCTCAGTGTGAATTCCCATATAAAGGAGACCACTATAAGAAGAAAGTTCAGGAATTATCTAATGCTTGGAGACAAACACACTGGATGAAGAGGCTGGCTGTTGGTTCTATGGTGACACCTGAATACAATGGATGGTTTAGAAAAAGGGTCAATGATAATATTCCTAGACCAAGTTTAGAAAGCATTCGATCAATGGAGGAACAGTTACAAATTCCCCCTTTAGAGTTGGAAATTATAAAACAAGACTTTGAGAAGAAGAGTTCTGAGCTTGGGAGAAAGATCAAGCAATTGGAAGAAGAAAAGATGCATCTGAAATTAGATGTGGAGATTCAGAAGTTAGAGGCGGAAAAGTTACAGAAAAGGAAGAATGAAGTTGAGGAAGATTTGGAAAACTTGAAGACAGATTATAAGAAGCTGCGCTTGTCGATGAGGACTGCTGGATTAGGAAAGACTTTAGAACAATGGTGCCAAGAAGTTCCAGAAGAAAAAACCAGGGCTGATCAATGGGAAAAGAGGTTCCAGGAGGCTCAAGCTCGGAATGAAGCCTTGGAGAAAAATCTGTTAGAGAGTAAAAATGAAAAAGATGAATTAAGAGCCAGAGTAGTGGAACTTGAGAGATCTCTATGTTTATACCGGAATCACAATTCTATGATAGAGTTGAGGGCAAGCTTAAGCATGATCGAAGAGATGAAAGGGAAAATAGAAGAATTAGAGATGACATTGCAGAGTTGTGAAATGAGGATCTGGTTCTTGGAGGCAAATGAGGAGCAATGGAAGGGTCAGCTTCATCACTCTCAAGACCAAGTTAGAAGCAGGGATTACATCATGCGAGAAACTGTAACACAAATTTGAGAGGTAGCTGATTACTTGCAGTCTTTGGCAGTACAAGCGGACGTATTAAGTGTGAAGTACGAGTTCGAGTCAGATAAGAGACAAAAACTAGCTTCATTACTTAGAAAAATTAAGGCTCTGAGCATTAGGGTGAAGTCTTATTTGTAACTCAGTTTTATGTAAAGAATTTTATTTTCTAATAAAGTTTTCTATGTGGAATTGAATCAGAATTGATTCCTCATTTGCATTCATGCATTTGCATTGCATTACATCATATGCATTAAAGGCAATAACAAGGTTCTAATTAATTAAAAATTATTTCAGTAATCTGGAAATAAAAAAACACACCAAATACGCATCCTTTCGGTACAAGGAAAAAGACTAAGTCAATAGACAAAAGACTGGAAAAGTTAGAACAAATGCAAAAGGATATACAAGAGCAAATGCAATCACAAATGCAAGAGCAACTGGCTAAGATTCAGCAAGAGATGAAAGAACAAATGATGGAGTCCCAAAGAGAGATGATGAGTCAGCTGTCCCAATTGCTGATGGGAAGAGTGGATAAGGGAAAAGGTCCTATGGTTAATGTTAGGGAAAATAATGAAGACCCTCAATATCTTTCTGGCTTCACTCCTGCACATGTACAGACACAACCTAAGATTAATTTGCAAAAACCATCTGTTACGATCAGGCCTCTACAGTTTCAAGCCAGAGTTTCAGTGCCAATGGATTTTCAAGCTGGTTCAGGTTATATTCCTGGTAACAACTCAAATAATCCAATGGTCTCTAATTTGGATGAAATTGAGAAAGAGGAAAGAGCAAAGGTAGAGTCACGAAAAAACTAGAAGAACGGTGTAAATGGCTGGAGGTAAGGTCAGAGCAATAGAAGGTGTTGATAGACATCCGGGAATTGATGCAAAAGATCTAAGTTTGGTCCCAGACTTAGTACTTTCATACAAGTTCAGGATGCCAGAATTTGAGAAATATAATGGAACGAGCTGTCCTGAAGTTCATATCACTATGTTTTGCAAGAGAATGACTGGGCATGTTCATAACGATCAATTGTTGATTCATTGCTTCCAAGACAGTTTGGTAGGAGTAGCTGCTAAATGGTACAATCAATTGAGTCGAAACAGAATTAGTTCATGGAGAGATTTAGCACAGGCGTTCATGAAGCAGTACAGTCATGTGACAGATATAATTCCTAATAGGATTACTCTGCAGAATATGGAGAAGAAACCAAATGAATGTTTTAAGCAGTATGCACAGAGATTGAGGGAAATGGTTATTCAAGTTCAGTCGCCGCTCTTGGAGAAAGAAACTACAATGCTCTTTATTAACACGTTAAAAGCTCCGTTCATAACTCACATGCTAGGAAATGCCACGAGGAGCTTTGCGGATGTGGTTGTGATGGGAGAAATGATTGAGAATGCCATAAGAAATGGAAGGATAGATGCAGGAGAAAGTGTTAAAAGGTCCGTTCCATGAAAAAAGGAGAATGAGGTGAACAATGCAAATGTGGGATATTCAATGTCTGTTACTGTAAGTCAACCAAAAGTGGTAACTGCTAGTCAGGGTTCATCAAGGCCAGAATCTGGAACAAGGCAGAATAATGAGAAGATTCAATTTACACCAATTCCCATGATGTATAAAGAGTTATATCAAAGTTTGTTCGATGCACATGTGGTGGCACCTTTTTATTTAAAGCTATTACAACCTCCGTTCCCTAAATGGTACGATGCCAATGCTCAATGTGAGTATCACGCAGGAATTGTGGGACATTCGATAGAAAATTGTACTACTTTTAAGAAGTTGGTTGAGAGATTTATTTAGATGGGATTTGTGAAGTTTGATAATGCACCCAATACAGAAAATCCACTACCTAGTCATACTGATAGTGGGGTAAATGCAGTAGATGGATGTTTCGGAAATAAAAACTCCTTTGAAATGAGTTTGGAAAGAGATGGCAAGAAGGGGGTTAGTTATTTCAAATTCAGAAAGAAATGTTGACGAGATAAAGAAGTATTGTGAGTTCCATCATGAGGAGGAGCACGAAATTCAAGAATTCGATGAATTCAGAGCTATTACCCAGGGCCTGATGGATTACAAGGAAATGGAGTTTTATGAAGAGATCAATATGAAAGCATATATATGTGCGTCAGAATCCACGCCAAGTCCGAAAGTCACTTATCCTGTGGTCATTATTTTGCGTCCTAAGAATGAAACAGGAGTTCTGATGACGCCAAAGATCATATTTCAAAAGCCAATAGTTTTTCTTACAAGGTCCTTTGGAACTCTGATTGCAATGTGACAATTCCGGGAAAAGAGAGTTCAGTCAGCCCGTTAAAGGAGGACCAACATAGAGGTTCTCACACACGTAGTGGAAGGTGATATGATTTGACAAGTGCTCGAACAGAGCCTATAAAAGGAAAAGATTTGACGATTGAACAAAAAAAGGGAAAAGCAGTTGAGCTTGAGGTGCCTGTTAATGAACTGGTGAAAGAAGAAGAAGCTAAAGAAATCCTAAAATTTCTGAAACACAGCGAGTACAGCGTAGTGGAACAGTTGCATAAATAGCCAGCCCGCATATCCATATTAGCTTTACTCCTGTGTTCAGAGGTGCATCGGAGTGCGTTAATGAAGATACTAAACGAGACATATGTGACCAATGATATTTCCGTCAATAAGTTGGATCGGTTGGTTAATAAGTGTAGACAACTTCATCTTTTTCAATATGATGAGATACCACCAGGAGGAATGGGATCTACCAAAGTCTTGCATATAACTACTAGATGTAAAGGATACACGTTGCCAGGGATCTTGGTAGATAATGGCTCAGCACTAAATATATTACCTTTGTCTACACTAAACAGGTTACCTGTGGATAGCTCACACATGAAAGGATGTCAGAACATAATGCAGGAATTTGATGGCACAAAGAGGAGAGTCATGGGAAGAATAGAAATGCCTTTTCTGATTGGCCTAACTACATATGAAATGGATTTCTTAGTAATTGATATTAAGCCCTCTTACAACTTCTTGTTGGGAAGACCTTGGATACATTCGACAGGGGCAGTGCCTTCATCATTACATCAAAAGTTAAAGCTGGTATCTGAAAGACGGTTGGTAACAATAAATGCTGAAGAAAAAATTATTGCGGCTATAAGCAGTGATGAGCCGTATTTAGAGACAGATAAGGAAGCCATTGAGTGTTCTTTTAGGTCTTTGGAGTTTGTAAATACAACATTCATCACTGAGGGAAGTAGAATTCTAGAGCCAAAAATGTCCAAAACTACGATGATGGGTCTACAATTGATGATAGGCCAAGGAACTGTACCAAAAAAGAGACTTGGAAGATGCCTCCAAGGAAGAGTTGAAGTGCCAATGCTAAAAGGTAAGCATGATCGCTTTGGTTTGAGTTCAAGACAGATGCAAGACAAAGCAAAAAAAAAACTAGAAAGAAGGCAAGAAAGAAGAAGAGCACGAGTGAGTGGTGGGGAAATCAAGTGGGAGCCCATGATAATTCCTCATATCTCGAAGTCTTTTGTATTAGGGGCATTATTTATCCTGAACGAAGGATGCCAGAGAAAGAAATCATGGAAGAAGCATTTAGAAATATGTACATCAATGCCATTTTTGAAGAGACAATTAAAGAGGGGATTTTGTCAGATATTCGTTCATATGAGCCTAGGAGTATTCTAGACAATTGGACTGCAGAAGATCTTCCTGTAGTTTTTAGAGCTTACTCAGAGTAATGTTTGAAACAAACTTGTTGTTTTAAGCCTAGAGACAATAAAGATTTGTTTGTGAAATAGGCTCATGTTCAAACATCATTATTTCAATGAAATATATTTATTTTTTGCTATCATTTTGAGCAAATATTATTCTTTTCACAAGCAATTGTGTTATTCTTTCTATCTAAATAATTATCCTGATTTTTTCTTCAATTATTCTTTTATTTCATTCATAAACATACCATACAAAACAATAATTATCAGATTCATTCATTCTTTGTATATTTTTGAACCTATAATAGGTCCCGGGATATCAATATCATGAGTAATGCTGTTACTGACTCAGAATTACCATTTGAGTAAGACATGTGTTTAGAGGGATCTGAGGACTTTGAAGATGACAGAGACTGTGATTTATCTCCGGACTTGTTAAGGATGGTAGAACAAGAGGAAAAGCAATTTTTGCCTCATAAAGAAAGTGTAGACATGGTGACTTTGGAAGAGGGGAAAGTTGTAAAAATTGGAACATGCATAATTGAAGAAACAAAGCGGGACCTTGTTGGGTTGCTTCAAAAATTCAAAGATGTTTTTGCATGGTCATACAAAGATATGCCCAGATTAAGCACTGATATTGTGGTACATTGCCTTCCCATAAGAGCAGATTGTAAGCCAATACAGTAGAAACTTCGATGAATGAGGCCAGATATTGTCTTAAAGATCAAGGAGGAAGTTAAAAAGCAGTTCAATGTGGGATTCCTTCAGGTGATTAAGTACTCAGAATGGGTAGCTAATGTTTTGCCTGATCCCAAGAAAGATGGCAAGGTGCGAATGTGTGTGGATTATAAAGATCTAAATAAGGCTAGCCCAAAGGATAACTTCCCCTTACCTCATATTGATATGCTAGTGGACAATACGGCTGGATTCTCGTTGTTCTCTTTCATGGATGGCTTTTCGGGGTATAATCAGATCAAAATGCATTCTGAGGACATGGGAAAGACTACTTTCATAACCTTGTGGGGCACGTTCTATTACAGGTGATGCCGTTCAGATTAAAGAATGCGGGAGCAACGTATCAAAGAGCTATGGTGACTTTATTCCATGATATGATGCACTAAGAGATTGAAGTGTATGTTGATGATATGATAGCCAAATCTCGAACTGAAAAGGAGCACATCCAAGTGTTAAGAAGGTTGTTCATAAGATTAAGGAACTTTCACTTAAAGTTTAATCCAACAAAGTGTACTTTTGGGGCTAGATCCTGAAAGCTATTGGGCTTTGTGGTTAGTAAGAGGGGAATTGAGATTGATTCAGACAAAGTCTGGGCTAAACAGAAGTTGTCTCCACCGCGTACCCAAAAAGAAGTTCGAGGTTTCCTCGGAAGACTAAATTACATTGCAAGGTTTATTTCTCAATTAACAGAGAAATGTGACCCTATATTTCGTCTTCTTAAAAAGCATAACTCAGGAGAATGGGATGATGAATGTCAAAAGGTTTCTGATAAAGTTAAAAAAATTTGTCAAGTCCTCCAGTGTTATCACCCCCAAGTTCAGACAGGCCGTTGATATTGTATTTAACCATGTTTGGTAATTCTATGGGATGTGTGCTTGGTCAACATGATGAATCAGGAAGAAAAGAAAGGGCGATATATTACCTCAGTAAGAAATTCATTGAGTGTGAATTGAGGTATTCGCGAATTGAAAAATTGTGTTGTACTTTGGTTTGGACAGCTCGAAGATTGAGGCAATATATGTTGCATCATACAACCTGGCTAATCTCAAAGTTGGATCCTCTAAAGTATATGATGGATTCAAATGCCTTGAATGGTAGGATGGCTAGGTGGCAAAATTTACTTTCTGAATTTGACATAATCTACGTGAGTCAAAAAGCTGTGAAGGGGAGCACAATAGCAGATTTTCTGGCCAGCCAAGGTTTAGAAGATTATGAACCCTTGAATTTTGATTTCCCCAATGAGGAGATAGTGTATGTGGCAGCTACTGAAGAAGACATTACAAAAGGCCACTCTTGGAAATTAAATTTTGACGGAGCCTCAAACACTGTGGGTAATGGAGTTGGAGCAGTTCTGGTATGCCCAGGTGGAGATCATTATCCATTCATATGTAAATTGGATTTTGATTGTACGAATAATATGGCAGAATATGAAACATGTATCATGGGGCTTAGAGCAGCTATAGAGCACAAGATCAAGGCAATGGAAGTATATGGAGATTCTGCGCTGGTAATTTACCAACTTCGAGGTGAATGGGAGACAAGAGATGCCAAACTAATCAATTACAGAAGGCTAGTGTTGGGGTTAGTTGAAGAGTTTGATGATATTACTTTCAATTATCTCTCGCACGATGAAAATTAGATGGCAGATGCTTTGGCTACTTTGGCTTCCATGATTAAAGTAAGCAGACAAGAGGATATGAAGTTTATTCAGAGTATTTGTGAGGCCCCGTCTTATTGTTATAATATAGAGGAAGAAGAAAGAGATGATCATCCTTGGTATCAAGATATATTGCGATATGTGAGAAATCGTGAATATCCAGATCAAGCCACGGAGAATGACAAAAGAACGTTGAGAAGGCTCACCTGTGATTATGTTTTAGATGGGGAGATCCTGTACAAAAGAAGGACAGATCAGGTACTTTTGAGATGTGTGGATGCTGTGGAGCCCAAGAAAATCTTGGAAGAAGTTCACGAAGGTGTTTGTGGAACACACGCTAATGGGTTCAGGATGGCCAAACAAATTATGAGGTTTGGATATTATTGGTCAACCATGGAAGGAGACTACATCAACTATGCCAAGAAATGTCACAAATGTCAAATTTATGGTGATAAGATTTATGTATCTCCTTCGCCTTTGCATGTTATGACTTCCCCATAGCCGTTTTCCATGTGGGGCATGGATGTCACAGGGCTAATTTCACCGAAGGCTTCAAATGGGCATCGTTTCATTTTTTTGGTCAATGATTATTTTACCAAGTGGATAGAAGATACTTTGTACGCCAATGTAACTAAATCAACAGTCAGTAGATTCTTAAAGAAGGAAATTATATGTCGATATGGAATGCCTGAGAGAATCATATCTGATAATGCGTTAAATTTGAACAATAGCACAATAACAGAGGTCTGCAGTCAGTTCAAGATTAGACATCATAATTCGTCACCATATCGCCTATAAATGAATAGGGCAGTGGAAGCAGCCAATAAAAATATCAAAAAAATTGTGGGGAAAATGACCGAAACTTACAGAGATTGGCTTGAGAAGTTGTCATTTGCTCTTTATGCTTATCGTACGTCTGTCAGAACTTCTACTGGGGCAACGCCTTTCTCATTAGTCTATGGAATGGAAGTTGTTTTACCCATTGAGGTAGAGATACCTTCTCTTCAAGTTTTGTCAGAATTGAAATTAGATGAAGCAGAATGGATACAATATCAATATGATCAGTTGAATTTGATTGAGGAAAAGAGGCTGAGGGCTATTCAGCATGGTCAGATGTGTCAGAAGAGAATGATACGGGCTTACGATAAAAAGGTTCGCCCAAGAGAATTTCATGAAGGAGATTTGGTTCTAAAAAAGATTTTCCTATACAAAAAGATTTCAGAGGGAAATGGATGCCAAATTGGGAGGGGCCTTATGTGGTGAAAAAAGCTTTCTCCGGAGGAGCATTAATCTTAACTGAAATGGATGGAAAAAACTTGTCTAATCTAGTAAACTCAGATTCAGTCAAAAAGTATTACACTTAACAAAGGAAGAAAGCCAAAGTAAAAACCCGCAAAGGGCGCTTTGAGACTCAAAAAAATAAATAATAAAAAAAAGAAAAAGAGAAAAAGAAGAGGCCAAGGTGAAAACCCGCAAAAGGGCTCCTTGAGACCAAAGGGGATTTAAGTTGAAAACCCAAAAAGGGCGGCTCAAATGTGGATCCAAAGTGGGAAGGCAGTGATCTTGCTATACTTGAATTAACAAGGAAAGGGGTATGTTGCATCTTGAGGCATTGACAGAGTACTTCTGATCTCCCAAACACATATCAAGTTTGAATTGGTTTTTAGGAAGTTTGTGCAAAGAAGCTCAGTTTGTGATATCAAAGGTACCTGGTCTTCATTTTATTTCCAACAACTTGGTTATCTTTGAATTATTCTTTCTTTTTCAAGATATACAGTCCAAAATTAATGGCTATTGTTGTTCTTTTGATGATTTATTTACTTTGAACAAAAGTTCAATTCCATTCTTATCCATTGTTACAATTTGATTGCAAGCATGTTGCATTGACATAACGATGAATGAACTAGTAATGTTTTCACAATAGAAGTTTTCCATATTACTGTAGGAGTTTCTAGATAATGCAAGAATCTGAAGTGGACTAATTGTTTAGAATACGCCCAAGTTCAAGGATATATTTGAATAAATCGCCTTTTTGAGATCTCTGTCCAAATGATGATTGAGCAAAAAGGCAAGATATAGTACTGATGATACAATTTTATTCTCAAGAAATGGGAAATGATAATTTATATTCGTGCAAATATCAAAATGTACATTTGGCTATAATACCTGAGGAGTGAGGTAGCAAATTGAACAAAGGAAAATTCAACTATAAGTTACAATGTTTTTGTCTCAAAAAGAGTAGTGGAACGGATGTTGGAATTACAATAGGGCAAGCTAGCCAGGTAGGATATGATTGTTTCTTTGGGGATACTCTATCAAGATGATGGTTGAGTAAATACGTCAGTAACAGTAATAATAAACAACGAGTGGTGATACCCTAAATTGTTAAAATGGAATAATCCTCATTTCTGCATATATCATTCATGCCACATTTAGTTAAGAGCATTGGATTTATATCAATCATAGCGTCCTAATTTTTTGGCATAAACATGCGCATACAAAATGGAGTCTACAGGACATGTTCCCCAGAGGACAGTGTAGCGATATTGGTGAAAATTGAAGATCTTATCTCCCTGAAGTTGCAGCGGAGTAGATCGAAGATGGTGAATCTTATCTCTATGTATCGGAAATGGAGCAGATTTTACCACCAGCCTTATCTCTCTGAGGTAGCAAGAGAGCAGGTTGAAGAATTAAGTCTTATCTTTCTGAGGTAGCAAGAAAGCAGACTGAAAATCTCAGATTTATCTCCCTAAGTAGTAGCGGAGCAGATCGAAGATGGCGAATCTTATCTCCATGTATCGACAATGGAGCAGATTTAAGCCACAAGCCTTATCTCCCTGAAGTTGCAGTGGAGCAAGCTCAATATACAAGTCTTATCTCCTTAAAGTTGCGGTGGAGCAGACTGAAAATCACAGATTTATCTCCCTAAGCAGTAGCAGAGCAGATCGAAGACGGTGAATCTTATCTCCATGTATCGGCAATGGAGCAGATTTAAGCCACAAGTCTTATCTCTCTGAGATAGCAAGAGAGCAGGTTGAAGAATGAGTCTTATCTTCCTGAGGTAGCAAGGAAGCAGACTGAGAATTTAAGATTTTATCTCCCTGAAGTTGCAGCAGAGCAGATCATCGAAGATGGCAAATCTTATCTCCATGTATCGGCAATGGAGCAGACTGAAGCCCCAAGCCTTATCTCTCTAAGGTAGGAAGAGAGCAAGTTAAAGATTGAGTCTTATCTTCCTGAGGTAGCAAGGAAGTAGACTAAAGATTGAAGATCTTATCTCCCTGAAGTTGTAGTGGAGTAGATCGAAGATGGTGAATCTTATCTCCATGTATCAGCAATGGAACAGATTTTAGCTACTTACCTTATCTCTTTGAGGTAGTAAGAGAGCAGGTTGAAGAATGAGTCTTATCTTTCTGAGATAGCAAGAAATCAGATTGAAGATTAAGATCTTGTCTCCCTGAAGTTGCAACGGAGTAGGTCGAAAATGGTAAATCTTATCTCCATGTATCGGCAATGGAGCAGATTTAACCCATCAACCTCATCTTCCTAAAGGTGCTTAAAAAGAGGAGTGCCAAAAAGCCAAAATTCATCAAGACCGGGCAAAATTGGTCCTTTTGAAGTCTTTTCTCTATCCCTGTTACACGAAAATGAGCAAAGAGGGGCAGCTATAGTTAACTAATTTTTCTCGGGCCCCATTTTATTTATTTACTTGCAATAAATAAATAAGTCAGGCAAATAAATTAAAATAAAAACCAATAAAACTCCATCATCAAAGTCATTTTACAAATTTTCAGGCCCAAATAAAAATTTATACCATCCTAGATCCAATTCTAACCCAAATTTGTAAACCCATATCCTAAACCTAGCCCAAATTCGAGACCCAAAAAGAAGCTCAGCAGTCCGAGAGCACCAGAAGCTTCTGGAATATGCTAGAGAGTTGGGCTCCCACGAGTAGCGACTCTCACGGCCTCCTTCGCGCGTCTCCCCGTTCCTCCGTACGGCTGAATTTGCAAAAGAATGCACCAGAAGAACCACTAACAGAATACAGCAAATAAATGTAATTTTTATTTTTATTTATTCTAAGAAAATCTGGCTATAAAAAGCTGTCGATTTCATCTCTGTAAAACTTACGCACACTACGCAAATCCAATACTAAGAATCAGCAAAAATCAGAAGGTGATTTAAATTTTTTCCTTTCGTCTTCAATATTTTTTCTCTTTTGCATATATCTTGTTTTTGTAGTATATTTTTTAAGAAAAAAAAGAAAAGAAAGAGAAATGAGAAATATACCTTCGTGGATGCATTGATGAGATCCCTTGTCTTCTCTGTCGAAATCGGGGTTAGAGATGCGGATTCTCAAGTGAAAATGGTCTTTGAGTGTCGAATCTGATGGAAATAAAGGATGCTTCTACATCACTCACCAATTTTAATGGTGAACTAGTGATTAAATGGACTTAGCAGATGAAAGTTGCTGCGTCGAAACCCTAACAATTGGGTATTCGGCTTGTAACTTGAAGAAATGGCTAATTTCCATTCATTTTCTTTTAATTTTGGGCATATAACGAAACTGTGTTGTTTCAGAGGAAGGAACCCACGCATCAACCCGTTCCAGGACCCGGATCTGCGCTTTTGCGCTTAAAATGGGTTATTTGTGCAGCAGGTCCTTCCCCTTTGCACCGCATTATGATTCGCTCCCATTTGCGTCTGATTTGTTTTGTTTTGTTTTAAATTTTTCCCAAAATTTGAGTGCTTTTACATTTTAGCCCGCATCTCAACCCAGTGTTTCGGGATCGGGAACATTATCAGATTTGGTCCCTGTGAATTCACGCGTGTTGTGCAGGGGCCCTTATTTTAATATTAGTAGTTTGTTTTATTTATAAATTATCCCTATTACTTTAAATTCATTTTAATTTAGTTTTTTATCAACACCATGCAATTTTTTTATAGATAATTCGTTTTTTTTATTTTGTTGAAATAACATTAATAATTTTACTTTGTTTTAAAAAAATCGTTATTTTAAAATCTTCATATTATATTATGTTAACATTATGTATGGTATTTTATTTAAACATTTTTATATACATGTACATATATAATATTTTAGTTGAGTTTTCTATTTGTGCAACTTGCCTTTTTAAAATTTATTTAATATTCTTATAAATGTTAATCTATTTAAGTAATTTTGCTTTGTTTTTATTTGTGTAGTCATTTTGAAATTCTTTTTATTATATTATTTACACATTTTGTATAACGTCACATTTAAATATTTTGTGTATATTTGTACATAAATTATTTTAATAGAGTTTTTTTTATTTAAAATACTTCTTGTTTTAAGATTCATCTAATGTTTTTATGTATATGTAAAATTATTCAAGAACTTCATTTTTGTACTTATAAAATTATTGCTTCTTTATATTAGGTTATTCTAATATTTATATAGTATCTCGTTTAAATGTTTCATGTATAATGGTATGTATATAAGATAGTCTAACTAAATTTTATATGCATTATTAATTTTATGCTATTTTTTTTTACAAATAATTATTCCTAAATATATATATGTTTAGTATGTATATCTTATCATGTATTTTTTTTACTATTCCTTCATATTTTATATGTTATTTAAGTTATTTTGTATATTGTCGTTTTTTAAATGAATTTATGTTGAAAATATTGCGCATATTATTTGATTCAAATAATTGATTCTATAATATTTATTTCAATGATTATATATATCCTTAGTTTTTTTTACCTAAATTATTTCAAATTCATCAATTCATCCACTCATATATCATATATATTATGTGTTCATTCATCTATTTTGAAATTGTCTTATACCACATTAACTTCTAATTTCCATTTTATTTCTTACATATTTTGGAGTTTGTTTTATATTGTGCCATATTTATTGTTGTTGTATATTATTTAATCATTGTTTTATTCATTATATAAATTGTTCTCCGTCCATAATTAAGAATTTGGTTACATTTTTACTTAGAATAGTTGTACATAATTGTTTGGATTTATTAATTGTGGTTTATTGTACTATATGTATGCATACTATCTCATGTTCATTAATCCTTTTCTATACAAATGTTTCGTTACAATGCATTAAATATTCCACTATATTTTAAAACGAATAAATGTGTTTTGAGCTAATTTTCCTTATTATACAAAAATTTTGAAATAAGGCAATATCCAATATTTGGGAATTCGGGAAATCGTGCCCTACCATGCTGGGTATGATTTTTCGTTGGACTAAATATTTGGATATCCTTTTATGATTTTAACGCATGAGTCTTTAAAAGTCAAAAAATCAATCGTATTTTTGAAGGTATAAAGGATCGTGTCCAATCGTGCTGGATATGATGCTGCATATCTTTGAAACAAGAGAATTTTGACGTCTGATTTGAACTATTCAAACATTTTTTATAAAAAAGAAAAAGAACCATACTTTGAAAGATCCTTTTTTAAAATCTTTGATATAAGGATAGCATTGAATCAATATGGTACCAATTTTTGGGCATAATGAGGGTGCCAACCCTTCCTCATGCGTCACCGACTCCCGAACCCCTTTTTTTTAATTTTACGTGAACCAAAATTATTTTAAGTAAAGCAAAACGTTTTAGTAGGTGACCCAATAACACCTAAGCAAAGAGATTGGTGGCGACTCCACATGTTGTTTAAAAGCCGAATTCTGTTTTTTCTTTCAAACAAAATGGTTTCGACAACTCCATGTTCTAACAGCCAATCCATACGTAGTATAATGTCAAAGTTGCCGAATGGCATGATCAACAAATCAACAGAAAAGATTTTACCCTGAATCATTAATGGACATCATCGACATATCTAATTAACTAACATAGTTTGCCCCAATGGACTAGACACTTCTATTGTTATTCTAGATAATTCTGGTTTTAAATTTCTCGTCTCAACCAGTTTTGTATTAACATAGGAATGTGACGATCCTAGATCTATTAAAACAGAAATGGGTTCTGAATGTATTAAGAATATACCTGTCACTACATCATGAGCATCTCCCTCATCTCGAGTTCTTACAACATATGCTTGGGCTGGAGCTCTTACTTCAAATTGCTATGTAGCATTTTCACTTGTTCTTCTAGTACCTCCTCTAGCAACTGGACCACTTCGGCCTAACCCCCGGCCTCTAGAAGCAGATTCAGATCTTTGTGATACCGTTGGTGCTGTCTTACCAATCTTCAGAAAGTCCTTTACAAAATGATCAGTGGATCCACATCGGAAACAACCCCCAATTAATCTTCTACACTCATCCCTATGTTTATTCCTGCAGTGTTCACATTCTGGAATTTCAATATTCTGATTTGGACTTTTAACACTACCAGTGGATACAACTATCTGTTTTCTTCGACTTCTATCACCTCTTTCTAATCTAGTGCTAAATCTCCAATTACCTCGAGATCCCTTTGACCGTTTAGGTTGTGGACTTGAACTAGCAGTTCTAGGACATTTTTCAGTTGAACGAGCAGCTTCAGACTTTTTATTTTTCCCTAATACCTGTTCAATCATCTTAGCTCTTTCCATAAGATCTGTAAATTCAGTAATTCAAAGTGGCATCAACTGTAGTCTAAATTCATCACACAGCCTTCTCAAAAATCGTTTGCATTTGACAGCTTCAGTCGATACAAATTCAGTTGCATATCAACTTAGTCTCAACAATTCCCGTTCATAATCCACAACAGACATTTCACCTTGTTTCAGTGTCAAAAACTCTTGCTTTCTATCTTTCATATACATTTCCTCCAAATAATCTTTCTGAAATTCTATTTGAAAGAACTCCCAGCTTATTTGTTCTTCTGATATACTTTGAATTACTATCTCCCACCATACAAAAGTTTCTTCTTGCAGTAAAGAAATAACACACGTTAGACTTTCCTGTGGGGTACATTCAAGTTGCTTCAAAATTTTCTTTGTTGTTTCCAACCAGTTTTTGACTTTAGACAGGTCATCTCCCTTCAAACCCAAAAATTCAGCAGCTCCATATTTACGCAGTTCTTTAATCGAGGCTCATCGGGTAGTAGGAGTAGTAATCGTTACAGGTGTGGTTCCCATTGCTTTTTGAAAAGCATCGGCTATTACTCTGAGTATTTCATTATTATCTCTCTCTCTAGTACCACCCTTCCAGTATTTGATGGTTGATTATCTACCGGGTTTACACTTGGAGTTATAGACTCTGATTCATTCATATCGTACAGTGCATTATCTGCACTATACATTTCTTGATCAATTTCTTCAATTCTTTCGTCAGACATCCTTAACACTATAAAACAGAAACAATTCAATCAATATATAATTCAGCATTCAATCCTGACTCAAATTTAATTCAATAATGGCATGTACATCTAGACTCAATTCCGAGCTCGATTTAGTCTTAGAATTGACTAAACCTGAGTAGCTCTGATACCACTAAATGTAACACCCTAACACATGTTCGTCACCAAAATAGAGTTATGAGGCCTTACCGAACTTATACACTAGTATTTATACAAAATCGAGGCATAAATTTGCTTTCCAAATCAAAACTTTTGAAATTTCACAATAAAGTCCCTAATATGGGCCTACGGGGCCCATTACATGTTATAGAAATGATTTGGAACTAAACCGGTAACTTTGGAAGACATTGAAAAAAAATTCTTGAAGTTAGGGGCATATACCCGTGTGGCCTGCCCATGTGGCTCCCATGGCCGTGTGGCAAGCCCGTGGGCAATTCTGACTTGCAATTCTTAAGCATCAAAGGGGCACACAACCTGAGCATATGCCCATGTGGCTAGGTCGTGAGGTAAACTGAGTTTTCACCATTTTTAAGCTATTTTCACACGATTTTGACACACGACCATGCTTGAAACCCGTGTCCTTCACACAACCAAGACACACGGCCGTGTCTTTTGCCCGTGTACTATCCTGACTTCATATTTAAGGATGTAGGGGACACACAGTGTATCAACATGCCCATGTACAAGCCGTGTGTCTCACACAATCTGATCGCACACCCGTGTGACATGCCGTGTGGACTCAAAATGAACCTTATAGTTCAAATTTACCAACCCTACACCCCTTGAATAGCAAGAAATTTAAAATATTATCTTTCAACCAGTCCAAAACATGATTAAACATATCTAATACACATTAACACCACCAGTATAACGATTTAACTCATGTATTTTTGATAACTATTTAACATAGAATTTCCAAACATTATTCTTAAATACCATCCAAATAAATTCAAAAAAACCCTATATAAGTGACTATTTTATAAACATAAATTTTGCTTATATAGATTTACCTTTATCATCCTTACACTAGTAATATTCATACTCATAAGATAACCTAGGTACATTCCATTCCTCGAGATAAGATATATCACCAAGTATTTGAGTTCGGGAGTTGGCTTGGATGCTGAAACGTTATTTACTTTGTACCTAACCTACGCACGGGAACAAACCGTACGCTGAGTATACACTCAATGGTATTTTTATAAACCAATACTTAATTTATGCATTTATACTTAAACCATAGAATCCAATAAATAAACACATCATGAAAATTCAGTTAATTGTCTTCATTTAATAAATAACATTTATCATTAGAATTGAAATCAGTAAGATATTCAATTCAGTCAGTATCATTCAGTCTACAGTGCAGTAATTTACCCCTATTAACATGACTCGGACCTAGACGGATACACGGATCCAACCCACACACCGGGATAGTATACAGTGTTTCATCGATTAAAGACGGAATACACCGTAATAGTAACAGTAGCAGTAGCGGTACACAGAGTACCTCATCAGAACGAACCTGGAATAGTAACAGTAGTTGACACTTATAGTGCCTTATCGACACAAAGTCGGAATATCCCTGAACACTTCCAATCCTATGGCATGCCAACTCTATCCGACTTAGCCTGATATTGTTAATAGAGTTTTCATTTCACTTTCAAATTTTCGTATAAAAGTTATTACATTTCAAATTTAACAATACTCTCCTTTAACTTACTTACCATACATAGTAAAGTAATACATACAACATTTAATTTAAAAGCTTAGTTTATAAAAATACAAACCATGGTTACTGAGTTTATTCGTTATCTTCACTCACTTTCTCTTTTCCCTTCTTTGATGACTTTTTCGGTGTTACGTTAGCTACAGAAAAATTAACATTTAAAATCATCAATACATATCATTTAATAACACACTCTTATATTTTCCATGTAACTTTTATCCAATTTAGTCCTTAAGCCATAGTTAATTCTTTTTCTTCAAACCAATCTCATATTTTCATTCTAACCCACCTTTAGCAAGTTTTAACATTTAACTTCCTTCAAAAAACACTAATTCTACAATTTAGTCAATCTAGTCCCTATTATAACAAAACTTGTATCTCTTTTTTTACAATTCAATCCTTCTCCCACTTCTAACTTTAATTTCTATCGTTTTATCTCATAATTCATATATTTGTTCAATCTAGTTAACATCTAAAAATTCACTAACTTTCTAAATTTCAACATAAATCAAGTAGGGATTTATTCTAAGATTCCAAAAACATCAAAATTATAAGAAAATGGACTAAATTGACTTACCAAATAAGCTTCAAACTTTAAAACCCTAATTTTTCCTTTTCTTTTTTTTTCCTTTTCTTTTCTTTCTATTTCGTTTTCATTCTCTGTTTCTTTTTTCTATTTTGTTTCTTTTATTTACTTTTAATTATTATATTACATTATTATTATATTTTAGTAATTATTATTATTTACTTATAATATAAGTAAACATATATTTATACTACACATGTATGTATTATACTTTATACACATGTAATTAATTTTTACCACACATTTGTCACTTAAGGTTTATTTACTAATTTAGTCCTTCGAGTTTTCTTTAATCTATAATTAAACTTTTACACTATATTCAATCTAGTCTTTCACTAAATTAGCTTTAATTCAAACTAATTCACTTAACCAAAGTCTAATTAACTACACTACTAGCTTCGTAAATATTTCTAATAAATATTTAGAAATTCATTTTGCAAAAATGATGACCAGAAAATTCAATTTTCCAAAACCCGCAATTTTGGATCGTTACAATCCCGAACAAGCAATAGCTAATGATGTTAAGAGCAATGCGCCCGCTCCCGCTCAAGGGGCAGCGCTGGCCGAATCTAGGCTGATATCTAGTCGTCAGGGAGGAGAGGCTAAGCAAGCCTTCTTCCAAATGATGACTAAGTGGTTCACAGAATTCGTACGAATGAATACGGCTGCTCAACAACCTCTACCCCCATCTGTTCCTCAACAGGTCCCAGTTGTGCCATTAGTAATAGATCCTATTCGACTGAGTAAGCCAGCAGTTGATAAGATTTGTAAACACAGGGCTGAAGAGTTTCAGGATACGATTGATGATGATGTCGAGAGGGCTGAGTTTTGGCTTGAGAACACTATATGAGTATTTAATGAATTGTTCTGTACTCCAGATGAATGTATTAGATGCATAGTATCTTTGCTTAGAGATAACGCATATCACTGGGGGAAAAAATTTACATTTGTGGTTCCTAAGGAACGAGTTACCTGGGAATTCCTTCAAACTGAGCTTCTGAAGAAGTATATAAGCCAGAGATTCCTTGATCAGAAAACTAAAGAGTTTCTGGAATTAAAACAAGGTCGGGTGACCGTTACTGATTATGAAAGTGAATTTGTACGTTTGAGCAAGTATGCTCGAGAATACGTGTCTACTGAAGAGATTATGTGTAAAATATTTGTTGATGGATTGAACGAAGATATAAAGTTGTTAGTCGGGATACTTGAGCTAAAAGAATTTGTAGTGAATTTGTACGTTTGAGCAAGATTTGTTGTTGAGAGGGCTTGTAAAGTTGAGGACCTCAGTAAAGAAAAGAGAAAAGTTGATGCAGAGGCGAGAGATTTGAGGAAGAGATCGATGAATAAATCTTACCATTCCTTGTCAAATAAATCAAGAGATTACTTTAATCGATCAACAGCTTCAACGGGATATCAGAATAGAGATCACGGAGAGCAATACACTAATCTTAAAGCTCAAGCCACATCGGTATCGAGCGTTGGTAACATAAAAGATGTTAAGCGTGAGTGCCAACAATGTGGAAGACAGCATTTGGAGATTGTTAAGGAAAAAGTAACAACCGAGCTTGTTACAGTTGTGGTTCAAGAGATCATTGTATAAAAGATTGCTTAGAGCTAGTTGGAAAAGATAATACTCAAAACACGAGGCCGAGTAACACTGCAGCTAGATGTAGACCACTAAGAAACAAAGGAAATGTGAGTGGTGGTAGAGGTATGACGTGAGACACTGTAGCTAGATCTAATGCTAGAGCACCTGCACGAGCCTACGTTATTCAAGAACGTAACGAAGCGTCATCTCTAGAAGTTATTACCGATACTTTTACTCTTTATGATACTTCTGTGACTGCATTGATAAATCCTGGATCAACGCATTCTTATATATGCATGAATTTAGTGAATAGTAAGACTTTGCCTATAGAATCTACTGAATTTGTAGTTAGAGTATCGAACCCTTTAGGCAAGTGTGTTTTGGTTGATAAAGTGTGCAAGAATTGTCTATTGATGATTCAGGGTAACTGATTTTCGATTGATTTGATGTTGTTACCATTTGACGAGTTTGACATAATCCTGGGAATGGACTGGTTAACGTTGCATGATGCTATTGTAAATTGAAAATGAAAGATGATTGATTTGAGATGTTAGAGTAATGAGATTATTCGAATTGAATCAGATGTTTTGAATGGAATGTCAGCTGTGACTTCAATGATGTTAGCTCAGAAATATGTGAGAAAATGTTGGGAAGCTTATTTAGCTTATGTGCTCGACACAAAAGTGACTGAAAAGATGATTGAACCAGTGTTAGTTGTTTGTAAATATTCAAAAGTGTTTCCTGATGAGTTACCGAGTTTACCTCCGATCCGAGAAGATGAATTTGGTATCAAATTAATACTGAGAACTACTCCAATTTCGATAGCTCCGTATAAAATGGCACTGGCCGATTAAAAGAATTAAAGTCTCAGTTGCAAGAGTTGACCGATAGAAGATCGTCAGTTGAATAAAGTGAATATTAAAAACAAATATCCACTACCATGAACTGCCAATTTGTTTGATTAGTTGAAAGGAGCTACTATATTTTCAAAGATAGATTTGAGATCGGTAACTATCAGTTGAGAGTTGAAGATTTAGACATTTCGAAAACTGTATTCAAAATGAGGTATGGATACTATGAGTTTCTAGTTATGCCTTTCGAATTAACGAATGCACCTGCTATTTTTATGGATTTGATGAATAGAATTTTTAGACTGTATTTAGATCAATTTGTTGTCGTATTCATTGATGACATTTTGATTTATTCACGTGATGAAACTGAACATGATGAACATCTGAGAATAGTGCTACAGACTTTGCGTGATAAGCAATTGTATGCGAAATTTAGCAAATGTGAATTTTGGTTATGAGAAATTGGTTTTTTGGGACATCTGGTGTCGGTATCTGGTATCCGAGTTGATCCAAGCAATATTTTAGCTATTTTGGATTGGAAGCCTCCAAGAAATGTTTCTGAAGTCCATAGTTTTCTAGGACTTGCTGGTTATTATCGACAGTTTGTAAAAGGATTTTCTATGATCGTGACTCCGTTGATGAAATTGCTTCAGAAAGATGTAAAATTTGATTGGTCTGAAAAGTGCCAGAAAAGCTTCAATCAGTTGAAAGCCCTATTAACAGAAGCTCCACTGTTAGTACAACCAGAATCGGGTAAAGAATTTGTGATCTATAGTGATGCTTCGTTCAATGGTTTACGTTGTGTTTTGATGCAGGAAGGCAAAGTCATAGCTTATGCCTCGAGGCAGTTGAAGCCTCACCAAAAAAGCTATCCGACATATGATCTGGAATTGGCGGCTATAGTGTTTGCTTTGAAGATTTGGCACTATTATCTGTTTGGTGAAAAATGTCATGTATATTCCGATCACAAAAGCTTAAAATATCTGATGACTCAGAAATATTTGAATCTACAACAGAGAAGCTGGCTAGAACTGCTAAAAGACTACGACCTTGTTATCGATTATCATTAGGGAAAAGCATATGTTGTTGTTGATGCTTTAAGTCAGTAATCATTGTTTGCATTACGTGTCATGAATACTCACTTAGCTTTGTCTGATGATGGTTCAGTTTTATCAGAATTGAAAGCGAAACTGTTTTTTTTTTACAATAGATTATTTATGCTCAAAAGGTTGATAATGAGATAATAGAAAAACGAGCTCAGTGTGATTTGAATTCTGATTCTGAATTCTGAGTTGATAATAATGATTGCTTAAGATTTTGAGATCGGATTTGTGTTCTGAGAAATTCAAAGTTGATTCAGATGATTTTGAAAGAGGCTCACAATAGTCATTTATCTGTACATTCGGGTAGTACAAAAATGTATAATGATTTGAAACAGGTTATTGGTAGTCTGGAATGAAAAGAGATATATCTAATTTTGTTTCGAAATGTTTAATCTATCAACAAGTTAAAGCTGAACATCAGGTGCCATCTGGTTTGTTACAATCGATTATGATTCCGGAGTGGAAATAGGACAGAATCACGATGGATTTTGTATCTAGATTACCTCTGTCACCGAGTAAGAAAGATGTAATCTGGGATGTGGTTGATAGATTAACTAAATCAGCTCATTTTATTCCAGTTCGTACAAATTATTCACTTGATAAGCTTGTAGAGTTGTACATTTCTCAGATTTTGAGACTGCACGAGGTACCACTATCTATTGTTTCAGATAGAGATCTGAGGTTCACACCACGATTTTGGAAGAAATTGTAAGATGCATTAGGTACAAAACTACACTTTAGCACTACTTTTCACCCATATATGGATGGTCAATCCGAGCGAATTATTTAGATACTCGAGGATATGTTGAGATGTTGTATTCTTGAGTTTGAAAGTACAGGGGAAAGATATTTGCCACTGATTGAAATTGCATATAATAATAGCTTTCAATCGAGTATCAAAATAGCTCCTTATGAAGCTTTGTATGGTCGCAAATGTCGAACACTGTTGTATTGGATAGAGCTTAGTGAGAATAAGATTCACGTGGTTTATTTGATTAGAGAAACAGAAGAAAAGTGAAAGTAATACGAGATAGTTTGAAAGCAGCAGCGGATCGTCAAAAATCATATGCCAATTTAAAAAGAAAAGATATTGAGTTTCAAATCGGAGATAAAGTGTTTTTAAAAGTATCTCTATGGAATAAAATACTTCGATTTGGTCGTAAAAGCAAATTAAATCCGAGATTCATCGGGCCGTATGAGATTATTGAGCATATCAGACCAGTTTCTTATATATTGTTGTTGCCACCAGAATTGGAAAAGATTCACAATGTATTCCATGTATCGATGCTACGAAGATACAGATCAGATCCCTCACATGTTATTTCCCCAACTGTGGTTGAAATTCAGCCTGATATGTCTTATGAAGAGGAACCGATACAGATTTTAGCTCGTGAGATCAAAGAGCTGAGAAATAAAAGAATAACATTCGTGAAAGTGTTGTGGAATCTACACAGGGTTGAAGAAGTTACGTGGGAATCCGAGGATGCTATGAACAAACAATATCCAAACCTATTCGCTGGTAAGATTTTCGAGACAAAAATCCCTAAGGGGGAAGAGTTGTAACAGCCTGATTTAGACCTTAGTAAGAATAGTGGTTTGAGGACCACAAATCCAAGTCAAAAAAATAATTTAATATTATTTTTTGTGTTTATATTATGTGAATTGACATGTGTGAAAGTTTCGTGTAAAAATTTTATCCTTTGTGTGACGATTTGATAAAAAGGACTTAATCGCGTAAAATGTAAAAGTGACTAGTTATTTGTTAAAAATGTTTAATTGCTATGGTTTATTAAAGGTGAGGTCCTTATGTTGTAAATGGACCATTTTTTAATGAATGGACAAGTATGGACAATAGTTAGTAGGATTTTAATGTAATTAAAAAGGTTAAATACGGTATTTGTTAATTAAGTTAATGTTTAATAAAAACAAAAATTAAATTTATGTTTCTTTCATCTTGTTTTAACTGATTGAAAGAAAAAAATAAGGGTTTTGAGCTTCCATACATTCGGCTTTGGTCCAAGCTTGATTAAAGGTTCGTTTTTGTTTGGTTTTTTATGATTTTTACGTTTTTGTGATCGTTCCATTGTGTTCTATCAAGCCCATGCCTAAATTTCTGATTTTGATTATGATTTTGAAAGATGTCATTCATGAATTCATGTGTTTTATGAAGTTTAATGGTGGATTATGAAAGCTTGGTGCTTGATACACATGTTTTGTAAAGTATTTTTAAGTAAAAAATGCATATTAGGGATTAAATTGAGAAAAGTGTAAATTGAGGGGTTGAAATGTAAAATAAATGATAAATATGGGCTGATAAGGACCATAGGAAAATTCGGTTGTGTATGGGTTTGTTGAAATTATGTGTATTTTGTGAATTTATGAAATAGAAATTAAAGTGTTAAAATGTGAAAATATGATGGCTAATTTTTAAAATGCCCTAAATATGTGTATATGAATTGAATTGAATGATTTGTTGAATAAAATGGTTAATTTTGAATACATATAGATCAAGAAAAGAGGAATTTGAATTTAGATCGAGAAAAACCAAAGATTATCGAGTAAACGATCCGAATCGTCAAATCCGAGTACGAGGTAAGTTCATACGTGATATTTGATGTTACAGTTATGTTTTAATGCTTTGATAAATCCATAAATTGTATATATATTTGACTATGGTTTGAGCACGATGATAAATCAATTATGTTAGGCACTAAGTGTGCGATTCAAACAACTTCTGCTATAAATAGCACTAAGTGTGTGAGTTGGAATAGCTTTGGCTATATAAGGCAGTAAGTGTGCAATACCGAGATAGCTTCAGCTTATTGAAATGGCACTAAGTGTGCGAGATTGTTACGGCTTCGGTAAATCACTGATGCACTAAGTGTGCGATTGCTTAAAGCATGGAAATACTTCCGAATGAATTAATTTATTTGAACAAGAGGTGACAATGAAATGAATAAATATGGGAAAGTTCAAGTATGTTCAATACCTATGTGGTAGATGATATTATGTGTACGAAACTTGATGAATTCGTATGAACATATTAATTGAGATAGAATAGAATTAATGGATGAATTGTGAATTACTAAGTGTTTATTAGTTGATGTTTTGTATATTATAAATTGTTGATTATTTATGGTACGAACTTACTAAGATAGAAAGCTTACTGTGTGAAATTTTCTCTGTTTTACAATGTTATAAAGCTAGCTCAGATTTGGTGATCGTCAGCGACATCAATCACACTATCGGACAGCTATTTTGGTACTATTTTGAGAGTTGTATATATAATATATGGCATGTATAGGCTAGTGTCACTTTGGTATATTTTGTGTTGTGTTTAGCCATGAGGTTTGGCTTGTAAATATTGGTATGTATAGCCTCTTAAGTTGGCCTAAATAGTGTGTTTAATAAGTAAGATATGTGATGCTTATAATTTTTATGTGATGCTTTATTATGGGATATTGAAGTAATGAGTTTGTGCATTTCGAAATTTGGTAAATTGTGATGATGTTGGCATATTGAATTGGTTAAGGTTATATAGTTTGATATGTGATTAAATTGGCATGTCTTGGTTTCCTTTAAATGTATGCTAATGATGCAATAATGTTATGGTTTTTGTGTGCTTGAGATAGGTGGGAAATGTGGTTTAAACCAAGCCTAATTTCGACCCACACGGATGAGCACATGGGCGTGTGTCTTGACCGTGTGTCTATTATAACTTAGTTATGCAAGTCAGTCTTGGGCACAACATGGACACACGGGCGTGTGGTTGGTTGTGTGACCCAATTCAGTTCTGACCACGACAAAGGCACATGGGCGTGTCATGTGGCCGTGTGGGCAAGTCAGTATGTATGCCCTATTTTGTCACGATTTAGACACACAAGCATGTCTAAAGCCATGTAAGGTACACGGCCTGTTCACACGAGCGTGTGACCTGTGAAACTTTGAAAATTTTGTTAAATTTCTAAGAAAATTTGTATGTGCTCGGTTTAGTCCCGACCCCCTTCTAAAGCATGTTTAAGGTCTCATTAACCTATGTAAGGGACTTTGTAATGTTGTGTGATGATGATGCTATGATGATTGTGAAATGAATGCAAGAAGTTTAGATTTGTCTGGTAATGCCTTTTACCCTAGTTCAGCGACAGATACGGGTTAGGGGTGTTACAAAAAAATCCCTAATTGGAATAGGATTAGAAATTATTTTAAAATTGGGGTTACTTTAATTTAAGGATTAAATTTAAAAAAAATTGATTTTAACTGGGCTAGTTTGAAATTTTAGCACTTTTATGGGGAAAAATAAGAAAATAAAATAATTTGGTTGGATGCCACAAGGGGTTTTGAACTTGGGACCTAAGGGTAAGTTAAGGGCTTGCCATTGAACTAGTAGGCTCATTCTTTTTAATCTTTTAACAAAAATAATTTTGAAGGCATTCTAAGTTTTTTTACTTTATGCTAAATAAAAATCAAAATTTCATTCCTATTTCTTCTAGGCCAATTTTTGGGATGTGACATCTAAGTCCTAAGAGTAAGTATTCTTACTTGAACTTTTTTATTTTACAAGTAAGCTTACATGTGTTGTGATATGTTTAAGTGTGTGAAATGAATATATGTGTTGAATATATGATTGAATATGCTTTGTGAATAGTTGGTTACACACACACATTTGATATGAAAGTGTATTTGACTCATTGAGCAAACTGTTTGCACTTGAGGTGCATTTGACATGGAAGTGACAAGTGATATGAATATGATGAGAGAGTATGCATAAACCAGAAAATTCATGTGTGAGATGGATATATTGGCCTTGTGATCCTTTGAAAACATTGGATATAGTTAGCCTGCCATAGGATTTGAGTACTCATTTATGTGTTTGTTATTGGGACATGTGAAGGGATAAGGGAATGTAGAGCATTGCTCCTTTCATGGGACATGGTGGTGTATTGGAGAGTGCTAGCTTCACACTACACTTTATGGGATCAGTATAGACTCTATGAGTCAAGTGTGGAATGAAGGAGATCCATGTATCCAATGGGTACTTTTAATATGGATTTTCATCCTCACAAGTTACCAATGTATCATTATAATATGGTGTTTGATGATGCTATAAGAAGATAAGTTGTTTAGCATGCTCATTTTTAACTCTTGTGTTTGTGGTTTATTGTAGCATCTTGAATACTCATTGAGCTTGGTTAAGTTCACAACCTTTTCTGATTGTTTTTGTTGAGGCATAGTTTGTGTAGAGTGGTGAAATGAGCAAGTTGGTGATCCAAAGGCAAAAGCACATTAATTGTGTATCTAAAATGGTTTTTAGTTCATAAGAGATGGCAATATAGGTTTAAATTTGAGGAAATAGATTCTACTTTTGTTTTGGATTTGTTAATGCACATTCTATGAACTGTTTAAGGGCTTTTATATCTATTTGTGTGTGTTTATACTGCTTGAAATATGTTTTAAGATTGTTGTAGTTGTGGATAGGTTGATAAACATTCGAATGGATTAAGGCAGTTCATGATAGGGGTTCGCCATATGTGAGTTTGCCATAGGGGTTCGCCATAGGTGAGTTCGTCATAAGGGTTCATCAATGATAAGGGTTCGCCAGAACCAAGTGTTTGCCAGACATAGGGGATGGCAAGTAGTAGGGGTTCACTAGACATAAGAGTTCGCCAGTCATCAGAGTTTGCCAGTAATAGTGTTTGCTAGGCATAGGAGTTCACAAAGCATAGGAGTTCGCTAGACTTAGAGTTCACGAGCTAGGGGTTCATTGGTGCTATATGTTTGTTTCTTTTCATTTTCTAATATATGTAACAGCTCGATTTTGGGCCTAGTCGGAACAGTGGTTTCGGGTCTACGAATCTGATGTAGTGAAATTTGTTTTTATTATATTTTCATGGTCTACAGTTTTATGGAATGATTTTGTGAAAATTTCGTTCAAAAAGTTTGACTTTTGGGCACTCAATTTGGTCAAAAAGACTAAATTGTAAAAAGTGCAAAACTTGAGTTCTACATGCTAGACATGTCTAAATGCTATGAGATTTTAAATTAAAGGTCCTTAGAGGGTAATTAGACCATTTGCTAAGTTAGTAGACAAAAATGGGTATGAGGTAAGAGAAATTTTATGTTTTAAGTTAGGGGCATTTTGGTCATTTGGTTAATAAATGAATTAAAAATCAAATTAAAAGACAAATTTTGTCCATCTTCTTCCCATGGCCAAAATTCTCAAGGGGAACCATAGCTAGGGTTTCTCCATCCTCCAAGCTCAATTGTAAGTCCGTTCTAGTCCCATTTTAATGACTTTTTATGTTTTTGAAATCCTTGTAACCTAATCTAGCTATTTCAAGGACTAATTTGAAAGAAAATTAAAGTCTAAAATTTCACCCATAAAGAATATTTGTGCATTTTGATGTCTAATGGTAGAAAATGTATGTTAGATGTAAGATAAACAACTTTTGCTAGGTGATTTTTGATGAAAATGTCAAAAAGGACAAATTTATAAAAAGGGTATAAAATGTGTGTAAAAGTATGATTAAATGAAAATTGTGGGCTATTAAAAGCATGAAAGAGGTTTTTCTAGGCTTGGGAATCGAAGAAATTGAATCTATTTCAATTTACGACCTAGGGACCAAAGTGTAAAAATGTTAAAGTTTAGAGGCAAAAATCTAATTTTGCCCTAATGTGATTTTTGAACTGAATTGAGTAATATGAATAATAAGTGAATTAAATTTTCTATTATAGATCAAGATAAATGAGGTTCGAAGCTAGTTCGGGGGAACAACAAGGTGTTTGACGATTAGGTCCTATTTCTACCATTTTTGTACCGAGGTAAGTTCTTATGTAAATAATGCATTGTTTTAATTATGTTTTAAATGCCTTATTATTGTATGAATTGTGATTGACTCATGGACTTATTAGACAAAGTTATGACAAGAGTGAAATCCTGGTTGAACCTTAGGAATAGATAGGATACAAATGTCATGACATTAGGGTTACTGAGACTATGTGTAAGACCATATCTGGGATATGGCATCAATGTGAAACTTCGTGTAAAACCATATCTGGGATATGGCATCGATCTGATATTTCGTGTAAGACCATAGTTGGGCTATTGGCTTTGATACTAGATCCCATGTATGACTATATTTGGGATATGACATTGGTATGGTACCGTGTGCACGGAATTCCCGAGTATCCTTTAGTATTCCAAGTGATTCAATAGGTAATTTAATGAGTATGTCAAAGATGAATTGTGTGTAAATCCAATTCGAGATGACTCAGATATGTACAAAAAAACTCATACGTGATGAACTTGTTATGTGATGAACCCTCAGTAAGGTTATGATTGCGTAAGTTATGATTTTAAGATCTTAATAATAATTATGCCAATTATCATCATGTTGATTGTATGTTAAATGTTGGTTTATGATGCCTATTATTTGCATGGGAACTTACTAAGCTATATTGCTTACTCTCCTTTTCTTTTCCTTGTCTTATAGTGTCACCAAGCTAGCTCGGGGATCGGAGACTGTCGAAGATCCACTCACACTATCAACTAATTATTTTGGGTACCAATGAATTTGACATTTTGAGTCATGGCATGAATAGGGACTTGGTTATTTTGTTATGTGTCATAATTGAATTGGCCTAATGTGTTGGCCTATATTGGTTGATGATTTATTTTGTAAATGGCCATTTGAAATTGGCTAATACTGGTTTAAGTATATATGTATATGATGATGTTTTCATGAATGTGGAAATTTGCATGGTTTAAGTTGATAAGTATGTGATGACTGTATGTGGTAAATCATAGTATGTGAATGATGTGTGGATGTCTTGATTGTGGCTGAATTGGTTGAATGTAATTGCTTGGATTGGTGTTATATTTTCTTGTGTAGGTGTATGCATAAAAGGGTAACAAAATGGCTTGGTAAATAGCCTTGTTTTTGTCCACAAGGGTAGACTACGGACGTGTGTCTAAGCCGTGTGTGACACACGACTTGCCCCATAGGCATGCGTTCCGACCGTGTGTCCCCTGCACATTAATTGTTGCAAAACAAAATGCTCAAAATTCAGCACACGGGCAGAGACACAAGTATGTGTCTCAGCCATGTGGATGACATAGCCTTAGGCACAGGCGTGTACTCTGGGCGTGTGAAGTTTGCACCTATTTTATGAAAAATTTTAAAAATCAAAAGCATGTGACTTGGCCGTGTGTCTTCAATTTTTTCTTGGGTGACAAATAGAGAGTTACACGAGTTAGGGGCATAGGTGTGTATGACCACACGGCCTGCCCACATGGGCGTGTCCCAATCCACACTGGCGTGTGGCTCCTAAAAACATGAAAAATTTTCTAAGTGTTGTAAAGTTTTCTAAAGTTCTCGATTTAGTCCCGAACCACTTCCAATGTATGTTTTGGGCCTTGTAGGCTCGTTTTAGGGATGTTATGAATGTTTGTGAAAAGTTTTAAATTTGGATGGAAATATACGTCTAGATTTTGGGTGATTGCTTATTTATAAGTCCGGTAATGCCTCGTACCCTACTTCTGCGTCGAATATAGGTAAGAGGTGTTACATTTAGTGGTATCAGAGCTACGATTTAGTCGATTCTCATACTAACATAGCGTGTGTAAGAGTCTAGCTATACATGCCATAAATGAACTGTGATAGTGTATGACTCCTGACAATTTTAAATTATGTTTTCGTATAGTAAATAGATCCCAATCGAGCAGAGGCTGATGAAATTAAAAGTAATGTGCCGGCTCCCACTCAAGGATCAACACCTTCTGATAGTATACCCCCAACGATTGGTCAAAGAGAAGGGGGTAGGGAAGCATTTCTCCATATGATGAACAAGTGGTATAGGGAGTTTGTTCGAACAAACCCGAATGCCCAACCTCCTCCACCCCTACCTATTCCCCGACGGTTCCTGTAGCTCTACAAGGTATAGAATTTGTAAGAATGAATAAGCCCCCGATTGATAAGATACGAAAGCATGGGGCTGATGATTTTATAGCTAATGTGGATGATAATCCAGAGAGAACCGAGTTTTGGCTCGAAAACTCCATCAGGGTATTTGATGAGTTTTCCTGTACACCAGATGAGTTTTTAAAGTGTGGTCATTACACTTCTGAGAGACTGCATATCATTGGTGGAATACACTAGTATCGATGGTACCAAGAGAGAGTTACATGGGAATTATTTCAAGAGGAGTTCAGAATGAAATATATTAGTCAGCGGTTCATTGAACAGAAACGTAAGGAATTTCTTGAGCTAAAATAGGGTCGAATATCAGTGATCAAATATGAGCGAGAATTTGTCAGACTTAGTAAATATACTCAAGAGTCTGTTTCCACTGAGGCTATCATGTGCAAGAGATTTGAGGATGGATTAAATGCAGATATTCGTGTGTTAGTTGGGATCTTAGAACTAAAAGAATTTCTGGTATTGGTCGAGCAAGCCTGTAAGGCCAAAGAGTTGAATAAAGAAGAGAGAAAACCTGATTGTGAAGCTAAAGATTCGAGAAAAAGACCGATAAGTAAGTCATTTCCATCTCATTCAAAGAAATCTAAAGAAATGTATTCCTGTTCAAATGTATTAGCTAGGTATTTCGACAAAGATCACGGGAAGCAACACTCAAGTTTTAAATCTCAAGCCACTTCAATGGTAAGTATGGGTAATATGAGGCCTAACAGACTTGAATGTCAGCATTGTGGAAGAAGACATCCGAGTGAGTGTAGAATGAATGACCGGGCTTATTTCAAGTGTGGCTCTCAAGAGCATTTTATCCAAGATTTCCCTGAAATGATTGAGAAAAAAAATTTTCAGAGTGCGAGACCGAGTAATACTACTAATAGGGATAGGCCACCGAGGAATGCCGGAACTGGAGCTAGTAATAAAGGATACTACTGTGAAATTTGAAGCTCAAGCACCTGTTAGAGCCTATGCCATCCATGTTCGCAAAGAAGCGACATCTCCCGATGTTATCACTAGTACTTTTTCTCTCTATAATACTAATGTAGTTGCATTGATTGACCCTGGATCGACTCATTCTTATGGTTGTGTGAAATTGGTAGCTAGTAAGAGCTTGCCTGTTGAGTTTACTGAATTTGTGATTAGAGTGTCAAACCCTTTAGGCAAACATGTGTCAGTTGATAGATTTTACAAGAATTGTCCCTTGATGATTCGAGGTCACTGTTTTCTGACTGATTTAATGTTGTTGCCATTTGATGAATTTGATGTTATTTTGTGTATGGATTGGTTGACACTGCATGATGCCGTAGTGAACTGTAAAAGAAAGATTATTGAACTGAAATATGAGAATGGAGAAATTCTTCGGATTGACTCAGATGAATCGGGTTAGTTACCTGTTATGATTTTTCGATGTCTACCCAAAGATATGTAAAAAAAGAATGTGAAGCTTATCTTGCCTATGTGTTGAATGCAAAAGAGACTGAATTGAAAATTGAGTCAGTGCTTATAGTTTGTGAATATCCGGATGTGTTTTTAGAAGAGTTGTTTGGGTTACCACTAGTTAGAGAAGTCGAGTTTGGCATTGATTTAGTTCTAGGGACCTTACCAATATCTATTACTCTCTATAGAATGGCTTCGATTGAATTGAAAGAATTGAAAGCTCAGTTACAAGAGTTGACAGATAAGGGTTTTGCGAGACCGAGCTTTGTATCGACTACCGTCAGCTCAACAAGGTGACTATAAAGAACAAGTATCCTTTACCGAGGATTGATGACTTATTTGATCAGTTGAGAGGAGCAACGATATTTTTGAAAATTGATTTGAGTCTGGCTACTATCAGTTGAGAGTTAAAGAGTCAAATGTGCCGAAAACTGCTTTCAGGACAAAAGTATGGGCACTATGAATTTCTTGTTATGCCTTTCGGACTGACTAATGCACCTACTATTTTTATGGACTTGATTAATAGAATTTTTTGACTATATTTAGATAAGTTTGTGGTGGTGTTCATCGATGATATCCTAATTTATTCTTGAGACGAGTCCAAGCATGCTGATCACTTAAGAATTGTATTGCAGACTTTGAAAGATAAACATTTGTTTGCTAAATTCAGTAAAAGTGAGTTTTGGCTCCAAGAAGTCAGATTTTTAGGACATATTGTTTCAGGCAATGGTATTCGGGTTGATCCAAGTAAGATTTCGGCTATTGTTGATTGGAAGCCACCAAGGATTGTATCTGAAGTTAGAAGCTTTTTGGGCTTAGCTAGTTATTACCGATGTTTTGTCAAAGGATTTTCAATGATTGCTACTTCTATGACCCAAGTTTTTGCAAAAAGATGTTAAGTTTGAATGGTCCAAAAAATAGTAAAGTTTTAAGAAGTTGAAAGCATTATTGACTGAGGCACCGATTTTAGTGCAACTTGAGTCGGGAAAAGAGTTTATGATTTATAATGACACGTTACTGAATGGATTAAGATGTGTGTTGATGCAAGAGGGCAAAGTGATAGTTTATGCCTCGAGACAGTTGAAACCGCACGAGAAGAATTATTCGATGCATGATTTGGAATTAGCTGCCATTATGTTTGCGTTAAAAATTTGGAGGCATCATTTGTACGGTGAGAAATTTCATATCTTAACTGATCATAAGAGTTTAAAATACTTGACGACTCAGAAAGATTTAAACTTGCGGCAACGGAGATGGCTCGAGTTACTGAAGGATTACAAGCTAGTGATTAATTACCACCCGAGTAAGGCAAATATAGTCACAGATGCGTTGAGTAGAAAGACTTTGTTTGCTTTGAGAGCGATGAATACACTGTTGACTTTGTCTGATAATGGTTCGATCCTTGCTGAGTTGAGAGCTAGGCCATTATTTCTTCACAAATTTGTGAAGCTCAGAAATGTGACAGTGATTTGCAAGCCAAAAGAGCTCTTTGTGAATCGGGCAGTAATTTAGATTTTGATATCGGATCTGATGATTGTTTGATGTTTCGAGGCAGAATTTGTGTACTGAAAAATGATGAACTTGTTCAGAAAATTCTTCATGAAGCACATAATGGTTCTTTATCTGCGCATCTGGATAGTACAAAAATGTATAATTATTTGAAGAAATTATATTGGTGGTCAGGTATGAAACGAGATATTTTAGAGTTTGTTTCGAAGTGTTTGATTTGTCAACAAGTGAAAGCTGAACACCAAGTGCCTTTGGGTTTACTTTAGCCAGTGATGGTACCTGAGTGGAAGTAGGATAGGATTACGATGGGCTTCGTAACTAGGTTACCTTTGACTCTGAAAAAGAAGGATGTCATCTGGGCTGTTGTTGATAGATTAACGAAATTAGCTCACTTTATTCTGGTACGTACTGACTACTCACCTGATAAGTTAGTCGAATTGTACATTTCGGAGATCATGAGATTGCATGGGGTGCCTATGCCTATTATTTCGGATAGAGATCCGAGGTTCACTTCGAGATTTTGGAAGAAATTACAAGAGGCCTTGGGTACAAAATTAAACTTTTAGTACCGCATTTCATTTGCAAACCGATGGTTAGTCTGAAAGGACGATTCAAGTACTCGAAGATATGTTCCGATGTTGTGTTCTAGAATTTGAGGGTAGTTGGGAAAAATATCTACCTTTAGTTGAGTTTGCTTATAACAACAGTTTTCAGTCAAGTATAAAGATGGCACATTATGAGGCATTGTATGGCCGCAAGTGCCAAACGCCTTTGTATTGGACCGAACTTAGTGAGAAACAGATTCACGGGGTTGATTTGGTAAGAGAAACCGAATAAAAAGTAAAGGTAATCTGTGATTGCTTGACAGCAGCTTCAGATAGACAAAAGTCATATGCTATGTCATAATAAATTTAGCCGAATTATACTAATATGAACATGCTTAATCTTAATTTACCAAATTCATTCATGATATTTCATTTTTATACAAAGTGCTCACCTTGGCCAAAAGTCTGTATAACCAACATAAGTAATTCATATTTTATTTACAAAGCCAAGATATCTTTAATCATTCGAATACACATATACTCATAATTATTACTCAAGCATCATAATATGTCATCACGTACACAATAAACAAATGGTTGAATACACTTAGTTACATCAATAAGCATATCACATATCATTTCGAAAACCAACACAGTACATATATATTTCCTTATCAAATTCGTTTACTATCATATGATTACATCTTCCATATTTATTTAATAGGTCATTTATATCAACCATTAATTACTTACTTACCTTACTTTGGCTTGGTAACAAATTAATACATACCTGTACATAGCTCGTTTTACATATTCAAACAGAATTTATCATTGCCCAATGAACCATTTAGAATCGGATAGGACACTCAGATAATCACGTAAATCATGCAACGCAACGTCCCAGACGTGGTCTTACATGTAGCCACATATCGATGCCACTATCCCAATCCCAGACAGGGTCTTACTTGTAAACACATATCAGAACCACATATCGATGCCATGGTCTTACTCGCACACATATATCGGAATCCTATGTCATGACATATGTATCCTAACTATTCCTAAGGTTCATACGGGGCTTTCGGACGTCGTAACTCGATCAAATCGAACTCGGAAGTGTAGTAGTCAAATTTAATCATTTTCGGCCATAGCATATTAAAATTCTACATTTCATAACAGTATATAAATATAACATTTAATTACCAAATAAACATGTCTATTTGCTTATAAACTTACCTTGAACGATACAAAACGGAATCGGGCAGCTAGTCAACGACTTTCGTTTTTCCCCGATCCAAGTTCGATTTCTTTAGTTCTTGATCTAAACATATTCAAATTAAGCTCATTCAAACATATTTTCATTTATTTTAGTCCAAAAACACATAAATGGGAAAATTACCATTTTACCCTTGACATTTACAATTTTTACAATTTAGTCCCTATTGCACAAAACACAAAATACACAAAATTTCTCCATACCCAAGCTAGGTCGAATATTACCCATATCCATACAAGCCCATATAATTCATTTATTTCACATTTTAGTTGCTCAAATTATTATTTTTGTAATTTAGTCCTAATTACTCAAAATCACCAAAAAAATATGTTAATCTAAAACGTATATTTCATTTTACATCATCAAACAACAAAAATCACAAGCTATCAACAATGGCACAACTCAAATATTCAGCAAAATCAAAAATTCAAGCATGGGTTTTGTAGTACTCGAAGCAACGATCTCAAAAACGTAAAAATCATTAAAAACCGAGTTAAACTCTTACCTTGATTGAGCTTGAAAAGCATCCGAACCTAGATTTTATTTTCTTTTTCTTTCTTGTTTTAGTTTCGGCAATGATAAAAATAAAATGGACATGGCTTTCTCTTCTTTTTTTTATTATTATTATTTATGTTTTATGTAATAATATATTTTATTTACTTATGATTTAATTTACTTATTTATCCATACTAAAGTTATAACAAAACCATATAATATATGTCCACTACCGTCCATTTAATAAGTCAATGGGCTATTACCACTTAAGGGCTTCCTTTTATAAAGCCAATAACAATTCGACCCTTTATACATTAAACTACCAATTTTTAATTTACGCGATTAAGTCCTTTTTATTAAATCGGATACCTAAACGACAAAATTAAATCACGAAAATTTCACATATATAAATTCACACAAGATAAACACAGAAAAAATTTAAAAATATTTTTCTGACTTGGATTCATGGTCCTGAAACCACCGTTCCGATTAGGGTCTAAATCGGGCTGTTACACTAGGGACACAGGCGTGTGGTATTACACGACCCACCCACACAGGTGTGTGACTCTGTTTAGTGTAAATTTTTATAAGTTCTTAGCTTGTTCTCGAACTGCTCCCAATGTAGGTGTTGGGCCTAGTGGGCCTATATAAGGGACGATGCGCATGTTGGTAAAAAGTTTTAAATTTGGACGAAAATTTATGTCTCGATTTTGTAAGATTTTGTGAGCTTATGTTTGGTAACACCTCATACCCTATTTCGGTGTCAGTTATGGGTAAGGGGTGTTATAACACGCCCGTATGGGTAGGCTGTGTGGTCACACACGCCCGTGTAGCTTAGGGCTTGCCTGTGTTCTCTGCCCATGTAACTCTCTAACTATGACATCATCAACCAAAATAAGGTCACACGGCTAAGTCATACGTCCGTGTACTTAGACCGTGTGGCGAATTAAATTCCAAAAATTAAGTACAAACTTCACACGGCCTGGGCACACGCCCATGTCCTAAGGCCGTACCCTTCACACAGCTGAGACACACGGTCGTGTCTCTACCCGTGTGTTTACTACTGGGCATTCTATTTTGCATTAATTATGGTGCAAGGAACACACAGCCGGATCACACGCCCGTGTGTCTACCCGTGTGGACAAATTTGAGGCTATTTTCCAAGCCAATTGTCACCCTTAAATGCTTATTTACTCATTCATCTTAGATGGCATGTAACATAGTATATTTAGTCAATCAAAAACTCATAAAAATGATTAATCCATGCCTTTGTAATGTCAACATATCACATATGCAAACCATCATATTTTCATATGACATTCCACACCAATTTCATATTCACTCACCATGGTAACCTACTTTAACTTACTCAATTATACTATAGTTTTAGTCATCCTTATTAGCCATGATTCATTCACTTAGCACATGTGCCATTATCACACATCTCATCCACAAGCAATCACATCAAGCATAATACATTGCATGCATGCATAATTAATTAGGGTTACAACCCAAATGATCAATATGAACCATATCACATGGCCATATACAAAGTGAATCAAATGTTACCATATGCCAATACATTTGGCTAATACAATATGACATATAACAAAAAGACTAAGCCCCTATACATGCCATACTCAAAATATTGAGACTAACTATACCCAAATGTCTCGTTGATGTGTAATCGAGCCTCCGAAATCCTTCGATCCCCGAGCTAGCTTGGCAATACTATAAGAACATAAGAAAGAGAGGGGAGCAAGCATAAAGTTTAGTAAGTTCACATGCAAATAATTAGCAACATAACCATATGTATAAATACCATTGACATAACATAGTTTACTTATGTGTTATCATAAATTCATAGGTAAAGCTTAATTTGTAGACATAACTTACACAATTTCAATCTTACCAAAAGTTTATCACATATCGAGCTCATTCATAGGAGTTTATCATACATACCTGTACCAACTCATAACACATTGTCATGTTTCCACATCATTAACTTACTTATCGAATAACTCACAGGTTTACCCGTTGAACACTCAGAATACTATCGGATACACGGAAAACTTGCACATAGTGCTTCAAACATAGCCTCATGCTACCACACTTCATATTCACACATTGCTCGCTCTCGAGCTAATCACGGGCCTGCTCACACAAGCTAACAGTCAGGACGTAACTACACGGGCTACTCACACAAGCTGACAGGTGCCCGCAACACATGCCGGGTTACCCAGCCACCGGTAGAACGTGCATGACTAGCACCTAGATTCACATAGTCACATATACACATAATCTCATGAGCTCATAAACACAGTTCCTAGTGACATGTCACATTGTATCCTAAATTATTCTTAAGGTTCAAACGGGATTTTCTCAATAACTCGTATTCGTCGAACTCATTCACAATGTCATTCTCATTGACCAGTCGTTCATACAATCATCATAATAATCAAACATAGAAACTCATACATTAGTAAAGCATTTAAAACACAATTCAACATTGCATTATTTACATATGAACTTACCTCGGTACAAAATATGGATAATTAATTCGATTTAGTCTAAAATCTTGTTCTTTCCTCGGTCTAGGTCTAGACTCCGTTTTTCTTGGTCTATAATAGCAAATTCAGCTCATTTAATCATCACATTGTTCAAAATAGTCCATAAATCATACTTTGGTAAAATTACAATTTTGCCCTTAAACTTTTACATAATTACAACTTAGCCCCTAGGCTTGTAAAATGAAATGTGTTCGTCCCAAGCCTAGCCAAACGTATATCATGCTCATATCAGCCACATTTTCTTTCAAATCAGAATTTTTAACCACTTATTTCAAAACTTTTACAAAAAGGTCCTTTTAGGTGTTTGCATGAAAAACCACTTGGTAAAAGATGATTATCATGCATCAAACTTTCATATTCCTCCATTAAACATCAAAATACAAACATTTGACACATGGGTCAAATTTCATACATGAATCCTAGCTCAAAATATCACTAAAAATGGATAGATCTTGTTTCAAAGACTTCAAAAATGCAAAGGACATCAAAAACGGGGATAGGATTGACTTACTTTCAAGCTTGAAAAGTTGAAAAGCCCTAGCTATGGAGAGCTTGAGAATTTTGGCTATGGCATGGAGAAGATGAACACAATTTTGACTTATTTTTCCCTTTTTATTCTTTTATTAACCAAATGACAAAAATGCCCTTAAGGCATTTCTTTCAAATTTTTCCTATTCATGCCCATTTTTGTCTATAATATAGAAATTGGGCAAATTACTATTTAAGGATATCTAATCAATAATCCATGGCAATTTCATACCTAAGACTTCTAGAACTTACATTTTGCAACTTTTGTAATTTAGTCCTAAATGTCAAATTGGACACTTTATCAATAGAATTTCTTCATGAAACCTTCACACAAGCATGCAATCATATCATTGACCTCATGAATCATAAAATAATTATTTCTATTTTGGATTTGTTGTCTCAAAAATACTATTCTGACTAGGCCTTAATTCGGGATGTTACAATCTCTGTGGAAGAAGATTCTGAGATTGGGCTGAAAAGGCAAGTTGAGTCCATGTTTCATTGGGTCGTATGAGTTTATCAAAAGAATAGGGCTAGTGGCATATCGGTTAGCTTTACCGACAGAGTTGGAAAGGATTCATAATATGTTTCATGTGTCGATGTAGCAATGATATCGTTCTGATCCTTCGTATATGATTTCTTCATCAGAGATTGAGATTTGACCTGATATGACTTATGGTGAAGAACCGATCAAGATTTTAGCTCAGGAAGTTAAACAGTTGAGAAATAAGAGCATAGCCCTAGTGAAAGTTTTATGGCAACAACAACGGTTTGAAGAGGCTACGTGGGAACCCGAGGAGGCTATGAAAAAACAATACCCAAATCTATTTTCTAGTAAGATTTTCAGGGACAAAAATCCCTAAAAGGGGGAGAGTTGTAACAACCCATTTTGGGCCTAGTCAAAACAATGGTTTTGGGACCACGAATCTAATGTAGTGAAATTTGTTTTTATTATATTTTCATGATCTACAGTTTTATGGAATGATTTCGTGAAAATTTCGTTCGAAAATTTTGACGTTTGGGCACTCAATTTGGTCAATGTACTAAATTGTAAAAACTCCAAAAGTTTGGTTCTACATGCTAGAAGTGTCTAAATGCTATGAGATTTTAAATTGAAGGTCCTTAGACAGTAATTAGACCATTTGTTAAGTTAATAGACAAAATGGACATGAGGTAAGAGAAATTTTATGTTTTAAGTTAAGGGCATTTTGGTCATTTGGCTAATAAATGAATTAAAAGCCAAATTAAAAGCCAAATTTTGTCCATCTTCTTCCCATGGCCAAAATTCCAAGCTCGATTGTAAGTTCGTTCTAGCCCCGTTGTTAATGATTTTTATATTTTTGAGATCCTTGTAACCTAATCTTTCTGCATATTTCTGCATTTTGATGTCTAATGGTAGAAAATGTATGTTAGATGTAAGATAAACAACTTTTGGTAGGTGATTTTTGATGAAAATGTCAAAAAGGACCAATTTGTAAAAAGGTTATTAAATGTGTGTAAAAGTGTGATTAAATGAAAAATGTGGGCTGTTATAAGCATAAAAGAGGTTCGGATAGGCTTCGGAATCAATGAATTGAATCTATTTCAATTTACGAGCCTAAGGACCAAAGTGTAAAAATGTCAAAGTTTAGAGGCAAAAATGTAATTTTTCCCTAATGTGATTTTTGAACTGAATTGAGTAATGTGAATAATAAATGAGTTAAATTTTCTATTATAGATCAAGAGAAATGAGGTTCAAACCTAGATCAGGGGAAAAACAAGGTGTTTGATGATTAGGTCCTATTTCTACAATTTTTGTACTGAGGTAAGTTCTTATGTAAATAATGCATTGTTTTAATTATGTTTTAAATGCTTTACTATTGTATGAATTTTGATTGGCTCATGGACTTATTTGACAAAGTTACGACAAGAGTGAAATCCCGGTTGAACCTTAGGAATAGATAGGATACAAATGTCATGACATTAGGGTTACTAAGACTATGTGTAAGACCATTTCTGGGATATGGTATCAATGTGAGACTTCGTGTAAGACCATAGCTGGGCTATTGGCATCGATACTAAATCCCATGTAAGACCATATTTGGGATATGGCATTGGTATGGTACCGTGTGTACAAAATTCTAGAGTATCCTTTAGTATTCCAAGTGGTTCAACGGGTAATTTAATGAGTATGTCAAAGATGAATTGTGTGTAAATCCAATTCGAGATGACTGAGGTATGTACAAAAAAACTCATACGTGATGAACTCATTATGTGATGAACCCTCAGTAAGGTTATGGTTGAGTAAGTTATGATTTTAAGATCTTAATAATATTTATGCCAATTATCTTCATGTTGATTGTATGTTAAATGTCGGTTTATGATGCCTATTATTTGCATGGGAACTTACTAAGCTATATAGCTTACTCTCCTTTTCTATCCCTTGTCTTCTAGTGTCATCGAGCTTGCTCGGGGATCGAAGACTGTCGGAGATGCACTCACACAATCAACTAATTATTTTTGGTACCAATGAATTTGACATTTTGAGTCATGGCATGTATAGGGACTTAGTTATTTTGCTATGTGTCATAATTGAATTGGCCTAATGTGTTGGCCTATATTGGTTGATGATACATTTTGTAAATGGCCATTTGAAATTGGCTAATACTGGTTTAAGTATATATGCATATGATGATTGATAAACCGAAATTTATACATATTTCTATCCCATGCTTAGCATATTTTATGGATGATTTTTCCTTAAAATTAGTGAATTCGATGCTCCTAATGCCTTAATTTCATGTTTTATTCTTAGGTGAGCATAGGAGAGTGAAAGGAATGAGAAACAGGCCAAAAATGGAGAAAATGGGCCAACGTACAAAATCAACATGACTTGGACTTCCTCACACGGGCAGACCACACGGCCATGTCCCTTTGGCAAGGTCAAAGCACGATTTACACGGGTAGATCACACCCCCGTGCCTATTTAACAGCCTTGACCACGGCTTTAAGCAATCGCACACAGGCGTACCAAGCCCAAGTTTAGTCCAATTTGGAAAAGGCCAATTTTGAGGGCTCTTAGGCATTCCAAAACCTATAAATACACCCTAGAAGAGGAGAAGAGGGGGAACGGACAGGAGGAAGCAAGGAATTGCTCAAGAAAAGCCGATCGATCCATCTCAAAAGCCTGATTCACCATCAAGACTAAAGATCTCCCTTCAAATTCCCTCAGGAGTTTTGGGTTTTCTTATGTTTTGTTATTTTTATTCTTTTGAGATGTTTTCTTTCATTAGTATGAACTAAAACCCCTAAATACCTAAGGGGAATGAAACCTAAGACGGATTTTGTTATTATTATCTTAATTGTATGATAAATATTTGACTTGTTCTTAATTATGTGTTCTTAATTATTGTTTTGATATTACAGGATATTGATTCAAGTTAAGCTCTTATTCAGAGGAGGAATAGACCCTGTCTAAGAGTAAATTTGTCATAATTAAGCGGAGTTGGTTGCGCACCTAGAGATAGGGTGACAAGATTTTGCCGAATTAAGTGAAACCTAATAAGGGGATCCATAGATCAAGTTAATGCAACCCTAGGGCATTAATTAGAAAGAGATTTCAATTATTCAATCTAGGGTTAGACGTTGTTAGTCTCGAGAGAGATAATAATATAACTTAGGGATCTCCATGGAACAAGTTGAATGAATAAATCGTCCGATTCAGAGTCAAATAACAAGTGAAGTCTAGGTGGATTTTTCCTTAGGTATTGTCTTAATCAATCGAGTTTTCAAAAAGTATTTTCCTCAAATTTCTTTTCTGTGATTTCTTAGTTTAATTAATTAGTTAGATAAACAAAACTCTTGTATTTTTTACGCTAGATAATAAAAAGAAAGTTGATACTAGTACTTTTAGTTCCTTTGGGTTCAATAATCCGGTCTTACTAAAGCTATACTACTGTTCGATAGGTACACTTGCCTTCACCGTAATAATAGTTAGTTTCAAGAACGATTCATTATAAATATTTAAAACTTGTCACGAATATCACGTATCAAGTTTTTGGCGCCGTTGCTGGGGAACTAAGATATTAGGAACACTCGATTTTTATTACTTTATCCATATACTTTTATTGCAATTTAAATTTTATTCTAATTTTTATTACTAATTCTTCTTTTTCCCCTTTTCTTGCAGGTTCTTATAGTTTATAACTAGAAGAAACCCGTCAGGACCATTACTTTTTAACAGTGAGATCGACTGCACAGTTCACAAAAATTGAAGAGAAATAAGGTGAAGCCTAAGATACACAGAGGACGAGGAAGAGGGCGATACTCCAACCACAACCGAGGAGATGGCTGAAAACCAAGAAAATCCGCTACCTCTTGCGATTGCTGTTGATCCAGTAAATCAGAATCCTGCTCCATGCACTATGTATGATTATGCTAAACCTAATTTAACAAGAACTAAGTCAAGTAGTTAGACCTTCTATTGCTGCAAATAATTTTGAACTGAAAACTAACACAATTCAAATGATACAACAGTTTGTACACTTTGATGGTTTGCAAGACAAAGATCCCAATGCTCACTTGGAAAATTTCTTAGAATTTTGCGATACCTTTAAAATTAATGACGTTTCTGATGAAGCCATCACCCTCAGTTGTTTCCCTTTTCGTTGAGGAACAAAGCTAAACAGTGGTTGAACTCGTTACCACAAGGGTCAATTACTACTTAGGAACAAATGACTGAAAAGTTCCTATTAAAATACTTTTCGCCGGCTAAAATGACTAAATTACGTAATTATATCTCTTTTTTTGTCCAGATGGATTTAGAGACACTCTACGATGCATGGGAGAGATACAAGAATCTCTTGAGAAGATGCTATCACCATGGGTTACCACTCTGGCTACAGGTTCAAACTTTCCATAATAGCCTGAATCCTTCGACTCGACAAATGGTTGACACAGCTGCTGGTGAAACCATCAATAATAAAACACCTGAAGATGTCTATGAATTTATAGAGGAGATGTCACTGAATAACTATCACTGGCAAGTCATGAGGATAAAGCCAACGAAAACACCCGACGTTTATAACGTCAATTCAGTCACCATGCTCTTTAATCAGGTAGAACTCTTGAATAAGAAAATTGATGGTTTTCTTAGTTCTTCACAGGTTCACCCAGTAATGCAGTGCGAAGCAAATGGAGGTGGATCGAGCAATTCAGAATACCCACTTTGTGGCCACAACATGGAGAACGAGCAATTAAATTACATGGGTAATAATCCTCGATCTCAAAACAATCCTTATAGCAATACTTACAATGCAGGTTGGAGGAATCACCCAAATTTTTCATGGGGAGGCCAAGGAAATTAGAAACCACCACCCCCTCCAGGCTTTCAGCAACCACCATACTAGCAGGAGAAAAAGCCGAACCTTGAAGAGATACTAACCAAATTCATCTCAATGTCAGAGACTCATTTTTAGAATACCGAGACGGCACTTAAAAATCAACAAGCATCAATCCAGGGGCTCGAAACTCAGATTTGGACAGCTCGCCAAGCTGATTTTCGAATGACCACAAGGTAGCCTGCCAAGCAACACTGAATTTAACCCAAGAAAGCAACTCAATGCAATTTCCATTCAAGATGAGGAAGGGTTAGTGGAAAAACCAAGGCAAGAACTGGTGGTAAGCGAAGGTAAGAATGAGGTAGGCCAAAACAAACAAAAATTGGTAAGTACAGAATATAAACCTCGTGTGCCATACCCCAATGCGACAAGGAAAGACCGCTCAGACGAACAATTTGGTAAATTTCTTAAACTTTTAAAGAAACTACATATTAAACTACCGTTTATTGAAGCACTTTCGCATATGTCGAACGCACTCAAATTTTTAAAGGAGCTTCTAGCAAATAAACGAAAGTTAGATGAAAGGTTACATGTGGAGCTGAACGTAGTTTGCTCAGCCATTCTTCAGAATAAGCTACCCAACAAACTAAAAGATCTAGGGAGTTTTACGATTCCTTGTTTAATTGGTAGTTTAGATGTTAATAATGCATTGGCTGATCTAGGGGCTATTATCAATGTTATGCCTTACAAATTGTTTAAGCAACTAGGTCTAGGGAAACCCAAACAAATTAGGATGAGCATTCAATTAGCAGATAAAACCGTCAAATTTCCTAAGGGTATCATTAAAGACGTACTTATTAAAATTGACAAATTTATATTCCCAATTGATTTTGTTGTTTTAGACATAGAAGAGGACAGTAATGTTCCTTTAATTTTGTGAAGGCCCTTTTTAGCAACTGCTAGAACAATTATTGATGTTGGCACAGGTGAACTCACACTTCGTGTGGGAGATGAAACAATCACCCTTCAAGCCCGTAATTCGAATAACACATCAAAAATCAAAGGTGACTATACAAATCATTCGGTTAAAACGAACCATATGGTGCAACCTTCTTTGCAGGAAACAGGTCCAAAAAACATACATAAGCCAAGCAACAACAAAGAACCTATCCATGAAGAACGAAGGTTACAAATCAAGGAGCTAGATGAATGGCAGACACATAAACAGAGAAAACACGATAAACTAAAACCACGCCATAATGAGCCTAATTCTTCCAAAAATCAACTTCAAGTTGGAGACAAAGTACTATTAGATGCAGCAGATCCTAGAATTGGCACTTCTGAACCAAATGAAGAAACCCCTCTTACGGTAACTAGCATTTTCCCATACGGTACGGTCGAGGTAAATCACCACAAATTCAGCATGTTCAAGGTAAATAGTACTCGTCTTAAACCTTATGTTGATAAAATTTATAGTAGGGATGAGGAGTGTAAACTCCTCGATCCACCATAATCACACACCAGAGAGGTAAATCGAGCTTAGACTATAAATAAGCACTTCTCGGGAGGCAACCTGAGCACTAACAATATTACTTTCTTTAAATTTTAGTTTTTAAAATCTAACATACTAACCAAATCATTGAACACAGGTTTTTCAGAACCACACGGCAAGGCACACGGGTGTGCCGTAGGCCGTGCACATACCACTAGATGTAACACGGCCGTGAGATACGGCCGTGTGAAAATAGGGCAAATTTTTCTTCCCCAACACGGGATGCGATAAGTAGCCACAGCCGTGCGACATGGCCGTGGGCGAAACTGCCAAAATAATTTTGAAACCGTGGGTAAACCTGTCAATTTAACACAGGCGTGCGCCTACATACACAAGCATGGGAGAAGCGAACGGAGATCGACACAGCTGTGTAACATGGCCGTGTACACCAATCCGTCTAATTTCAAAAACTACGAAGCGCACGGGCTGAGATTAGAGCACACGGACGTGCCCCATGGCCGTGTGCCCCAATTTCTATATAAACACTATTATTTATTTTATTTTATTTTTATCTCTATATTTTGAAATTATTTTTTTATTTTATTTTCTTTTAATACTATTTTATCCTGAGTTTTTACAATTTTTATTCTTCGTCTATTTCACTAAGAGTAATTATGCTTTAGTATACCTCTTAAAGAGTTCTTGATTTTATCACAGTTAGAAAGAGCTCCAAAGCTCATCCTCGCATAGGAACTAAAAACTCCACCGGGAAAGGTTCTCCACGACTGCCATGTCCTGCTCGACCACGACCATAGCTACCACCAGATATAATATTCTTTTGGTACAGGACTTATGGACTAATGAACCTCTACCACCACCGAAGTATCCTCCTCCACTCTCACGCTGATTATCCTCCAAAACTCCAGTTCAAGGAATTCATTCATCATTCAGGAAGTTTCACTTCTCTCCCTATCTTATGATTATAAATCTATCTTTTTCATTATATCTATCTTTGTACATTGAGGGCAATGTACATATTAAGTATGGGGGCTTTTATATCATCATTAGAAATCCCTGAATTGTGTCTTATTCTCATGTAAATCATTTATATCATTATTAGAATGAATTTTAATTAATTTATGATTTTTATTGATATGTCTTGAATTAAAACATAGGCATTTATGCATTGAGTGTTTAAACTTTAAGACATTAGGGAATCAAGCATGATAAGTTGATTTTTGAAGAATTAAAAACTTTTAGGTTGTTTTTCCCAAGTTTAGGTATTATCTTGAGTTGAAATTCACAGGTTTAAAAATCAAAAAGCCATAACATTTGTGAGATTTTGAGCCTTTAGAGCATCCATCATTTCTTTCATGCTCACTTTTATTGTTGCTTTGAGTGTGTCAGTATTGAATTGTTATTCTAGAACTTGCTTGATTATGCATGTCAAGGCCACACCATTTGAGTTGATATGTCAAAATGATAAAGTCACTTAGGCTTAACCCACTCACTCCACAAAAGCCTACCTTCATATTTAACCCTTAGTGAACCCCTTTGAGCCTAGCAAGCCATTAATTGATTTACCCTCAATATTAACCCATAAACCATTATTGTTGAAATCCCCTAATTTGATGCCTATTTTTGTCGAGATTTGATTTGAACTAATTGCTTAGCTATGTTTTGCTCTTCTATGCAACTGACTTGTTCTTAAAAAAAAATTCATACTTACATATTAGTAGTAATTCGGTATTCTTGAGCCACAGTATCTAAATTTCATCTTCTGAGAAGAAGCTCACTTGTACTCAATTGATGTTTAATTACTTTTCTAGTTAGAAAATTTTTCAATTCAATCTCGATTCTAACCTTTTCTTTCAGCTTGTGACCACACCCCCTAACTAAACCCACGTTACAACCCTTTAAAGATCTTTTGATTGATGTTCATCTCAATATATAGTGGTGGAGATTTGATTTTCATGCAAGCATATGGTAATGACTTTTCATTATTGACTATTGAGTGCTTCATTTATTGTCCTTAAAAACCTCGAGTGATTTGAGTGAATCTTTAGTGAGGATGTGAAACTCTGTGATATTTTGAATCAAAGGTAATTACTTAGATGAGGGAAGACACCTATGTTTTCATGATAAAATGCTCAACTTGGAATGTTTGAAACTTTGATGTTCTTTCAGTTGAATTTTCAATGTATGATTACCTATGGATTATTTTGAGATATTATCGATAGAAATTACAAGTTGAGAAAAATTTATTTTGATTATGAGTTGAGAATTTTGCTTGAGGACAAGCAAATGCTTAAGTGTGGGGTATTTGATAAACCACAATTTATACATATTTCTATCCCATGCTTAGCACATTTTCTGGATGATTTTTCCTTAAAATTGGTGAATTCGATGCTCCTAATCCTTTAATTTCATGTTTTATACTTAGGTGAGCATGGGAGAGTGAAAGGAACGAGAAACGGGCCAAAAACGGAGAAAATGGGCCAACATACAAAATCAACACGGCCTGGTCTTCCTCACACGGGCAGACCACACGACCGTGTCCCTTTGGCAAGGTCAAAGCATGATTTACACAGGTAGATCACATGCCCGTGCCCATTTAACAGCCTTGACCACGGCCTTAAGCAATCACACACGGGTGTGTCACACGGGCGTGTCCCTACCGAGCCCAAGTTTAGTCCAATTCGAAAAAGGCCAATTTTGAGGGCTCTTGGGCATTTCAAATCCTATAAATACACCCTAGAAGAGGAGAAGAGGGGGAACGGACAGGAGAAAACAAGGAATTGCTTAAGGAAAGCTGATCGATCCATCTCAGAAGCCTGATTCACCATCAAGACTGAAGATCTCCCTTCAAATTCCCTTAAGAGTTTTGGGTTTTCTTATGTTTTGTTATTTTTATTCTTTTGAGATTTTTTCTTTCATTAGTATGAACTAAAACCCCTAAATACCTAAGAGGAATGAAACCTAAGACGGATCTTGTTATTATTATCTAAATTGTATGATAAATATTTGACTTGTTATTAATTATGTGTTCTTAATTCTTGTTTTGATATTTCAGGATATTGATTCAAGTTAATCTCTTATTTAAAGGAGGAATAGACCTTGTCTAAGAGTAAATTTGTCATAATTAAGCGGAGTTGGTTGCGCGCCTAAAGATAGGGTGAAAGATTTTGCTGGATTAGGGTGAAACCTAATAAGGGGATCCATAGATCGAGTTAATGCAACCCTAGGGCGTTAATTAGAAAGAGATTTCAATTATTCAATCTAGGGTTAGACGTTGTTAGTCTCGAGAGAGATAATAATATAACTTAGGGATCTCTACGAAACAAGTTGAATGAATAAATCATCCGATTCAGAGTCAAATAACAAGTGAAGCCTAGGTAGATTTTTCTTTAGGTATTGTCTTAATCAATCGAGTTTTCCAAAAAGTATTTTCCCCAAATTTCTTTTCTGTGATTTCTTAGTTTAATTAATTAGTTGGATAAACAAAACCCTTTTATTTTTTAGGCTAGATAATAAAAAGAAAGTTGATACTAGTACTTTTAGCTCCTTTGGGTTTGATAATCCAGTCTTGCTAAAGCTATACTACTGTTCGATAGGTACACTTGCCTTTATCGTGATACTAGTTAGTTTCAAGAACGATTCATTATAAATATTAAAAACCTGTCACGAATATCACGTATCAATTATGTTTTCATGAATGTGGAAATTTGCATAGTTTAAGTTGATAAGTATGTGATGATTGTATGTGGTAAATCGTAGTATGTGAATGATGTGTGGATGTCTTGATTGTGGCTGAATTGGTTGAATGTAATTGCTTGGATTGGTGTTATGTTTTCTTGCGTAAGTGTGTGCATAAAAGGGTGACCAAATGGCTTGGTAAAGAGCATTATTTTTTGTCCACACGAGTAGACACGCGGGCGTGTATCTAGGCCGTGTGTGACACACGGCTTGCCCCATGGGCATGTGTTCTAGCCGTGTGTTCCCTGCGCCTTAATTGTTGCAAAATAGAATGCTCAGAATTGAGCACATGGGCAGAGACACGGGCGTATGTCTCAGCCGCGTGGATGACACGGCCTCAGGCACGGGCGTGTGCTCTGGGCGTGTGAAGTCTGCACATATTTTATGAAAAATTTTGAAAATTAAATCGACCACACGACCTAGCACACGGGCGTGTGACTTGGCCGTGTGTCTTCAATTTGTTCTTGGGTGACAAACAGAGAGTTACACTGGTTAGGGACACGGGCGTGTCCCAATCCACACAAGCGTGTGGCTCTTAAAAACATAAAAAATTTTCTAAGTGTTCTGAAGTTTTCTAAATTTTTCAGTTTAGTCCCGAACCACTTCCAATGTATGTTTTGGGCCTCGTAGGCTCTTTTTAGGGACGTTATGAATGTAAAAATTTTTAAATTTAGATGGAAATTTACGTCTCGAATTTGGGTGATTACTTGTGTATAAGTCTGGTAATGCCTCGTACCCTATTCCGGCGTCGAATACGGGTAAGAGGAGTTACAGTATTAGCTAATTTTTGTTGTTGTGATTAGAAAATGCATGTTTTAGAATTTTCATGTCTTAAATTCATTCCTTGAATTTCAGTATGGTAGTTTCAATTCCTTAAAATAGTTTTTCTTGATATTTTAGGGAAAAAATTATGTTTTAGCCCTTAAACTTTGTTTTGGAATTAAGTGAGTTTAAATATCATTTTGAACTAAAATTTTCACTAATGGTTTTAAATAAAATGCCTAGGACATTGGTTGGTCCAAATTTATGATTTATGTATTTAACGATTACGATGTGTAATATGTTGATTTTACCCCTGGACCTTTTTTGTTGTATTATGATGAAAGAAGCCTGATTTTTTTGTTGTATTATGATGAAAGAAGCCTAATTTAGGTTTGTTTATTTGTTTAAAATTACTTTTTTAAACACTTTTTTAATTGGTGTGATGGTCGTGTTACGGTGTGTTGGTGTTTTTAACAGAAAGTCACTTCTGTGGCTAATGTAATGTTCAAAATTCAGGTCGGACCATCCCGGTCGGGTTTGAGGCGCCTCTAGATAGCTCTTCAGAAATTGAAATCGAACCTGAAGAGAATACACAAGAATACATTATGGTTTGCACTAAAATATCCATCCAAAGATATTTTGTAATAGCCTAATTTTCAGTGGTGTCGGAACAGTGCTTCGAGATCACTAAATCCAACAAATGAGTAGGAAATATTATTAATTTAGTGAGTATAAGTTAAATGTGAAGTTAGGAAAAATTTTGAAATAGTGAAATGTACTAAAAATATATATATTAAAATAATTAGAATTGAAAACGAGGTATCGAGACCTCAGGAATTTTAAATCGAGCCATAAATATTTTTATAAATATTTATGGAGTGTTAATAAGTTAGTATTAAAGGTTCGTCAAGAAATTTTAAAGTACTGATAGCGAATTGAACAAAAAGGACTAAATTGTATCAAATGCAAAATTGTGGGAAATGATTAAATAGCTTAAATGATAAAAGAAAGAGGGTTTAAAAGGCAAATAGACCCAAGGTCTATTTGGTCTGGACGGCAAGAGCATGAAATCACCAAGAAAATAAGGGGAATTAAGGGCAAAATTGGAAAATTACAAAATTTACTTAATAAAGCTAGGACTAAAGTGGAATTATCTAGATTTCTCTTTATTTTTCTGCATTCTCATCAGTAAAAACACCATGGAAGAGTTTCCTTAAGTTGGTTTTTCCTATTTTTACTGCAAGTAAGTTCAATTCTTGACTATTTCTTAAAATTTTTGTGTTTTTGTGACTTTTACAACTAGGTCCATTTGTTGAATTCATTACTTCTTGATTCTATGAAAGAAATTGTAAGTTTCTATGAATATGTGCTGGAAGTATATGATGATTTGACATAGAATTAGAGCTTTAAATTGTTTATATGCTGATTTTATTGAAAGAATTGAAAGTGAATGTTTGGGACCTAAATTGTAAAAGAGTTTGAAGTTACAGTTTTATGTGGAAATTCTGAATTTCAATAGTTATGAAATAACTTATAATGTCTAGGAAAAGTATTAATTGAGAAAATTAGTTTAATTGAGGGGTTAATGAAGTAAGGACTGAATTGTACGAACTGTGAAATTTGGGGCAAAATGAAAATCAACATTTTGCACTAAAACAGTTTTGGACAGCAGCAATAGTCTAACTTTAAAAAATCTGAAATATTGTAGAAATATAATTAGAGGATGAATAAAATATGACATTAAATCTTATTGAGTCTAGTTTCTTATAGAAGAAACGGTGTAAGCAATGGAATTGTAAATCATGAGATATAATAAGTTTTGTGACACAATGTCAGAATGATTTCGGGTTCCCCTGATCTGACTTTGGAAAATTATAAAAAATTGGAGAAAAATAATTAAGGGATTAAATTTATATGTTTAAAATCCTTAAAGAGTCTATTTTCAATAGAAATAAGCGGGAACATCATCCGAATCTCGTACGATGAGATAATTAATTCTTAGTGAAGAAGGGTTGGAATTGTCAGATAGCAGAACAGGGGCAACTTTAAAGAATAAACTGTACTTATTGGCTAAACCAAAAATTCTGAAAATTTTATGGTAATAATATATGTAAGTCTAGTTTCAGGGAAAATTAGCGGATCTTAATTTCGAGTTCTGTAGCTTAAGATATAAATAATTTAGTGACTATGACGCAAATGGACTGTTTTGAATATACATAAGTAAATAGTGAAATTATTGATAATGTTACTTGTTGCATGTTATATAAATTAAGGATGTGGAATGGAGAGGAGGAGGAGGAAAATATGTATAAATATTCAGCTAGCATGGCTAATTTGTATGTTTTAGGCTCATGGACTAAATTGAATAAAAGTAAAATTTTATGGGAAATTTTGTAAAAAAATTGTTAGAAATGACCAATTTGCATGAAATGGATTATTTTATTATTTAAATTACAAAATTGAATGAAATTATTAATTTAGCTCAAGATCAGGGAAAAACATGTTTTAAGGATTAAATTGAAAAGTGTTGAAATTATGAAAATTTCTGACATTTTATAGAATTCATAGGTTGTTATCAATTTGTGTGAGAATAACGGCTAGAAATAAGGATTAAATTGCAATAATTTTATTTTATTTTAACCTAAGGATGAAATCGTCATTAATTAAAAGTTTAGTGGTAAAATGATAATTTTGTTTAGAGCATTAGTTGAATGTATTATAACATGAAATAAATGAAAACGATGATCAAATTTCTTTATAAAGATCGGATGACTTGAATACGAGACTTAAACGTGGAAAAGAAAAGATATCGGATTAATGAAATATCTAATAAATGAATCGGTAACTCCAGTAATGCTCCGTAACTCTATTATGGTGACGGATTCGGGTTAGGGGCGTTACATATTTGATAAAGATAAATCTCATTATAAACAACAAATTTCAATTGGAAACAATAACCCTTTTTGACACAGGAGCAAATCAAAATTGTATTAGAGAAGGGATAATTTCAATAAAATATTATGACAAAATATCAAAATCTCTTAAAGCTACAAATGGTAAAAAAAAAACTAAAAATTACTTACAATATTCCTAATGTTAAAATTTGTATTAGGAATTTTGTAATAAATGTATCAAACATCAAACATGTTTGTTAATGGTAAAAGATATTACTCAATACATCATATTAGGAACGCTATTCATATATTTACTCAAACCCTATAAGGTAAAAAATCATTCAATCTCCACCAAAGTTTTAAACACTAAGGTAGAATTCCCTTTTTATGGAAAAACTCAAAAATAAGAAATCTCAACCTATTAAAATCTTTGTCCATCCATAACAGGCAAATCAACAATTTGATTAATCATAAACAAAAACAAATTTATTTTCTAAAAGATGAAATATATTTTAAAAAATTAACTAAACAATTAGTAAAAAGAGAAGTCCAAAAAACACCCAATTAAAGAACAAATAGATTTGACATTATATTCTTACATTCTTAATGCCTTTTGGAATAGGAAAAAAACATAAAGTAACACTACCATATAAAAATGATTTTGATGAAAAAAAATTTTAGACAAAAGTAAGTCCAATACAAATGAACAAAGAAATAGAAGAATTTTGTAAAAAATAAATACAAGATTTTCTCAATAAAAACTTAATCAAAAAGAGCAACTCTTCTTGGATTTGTTTAGCATTTTACGTGATGAAAAATGTAGAACTCGAAAGAGGAACCCCAAGATTAGTCATTAATTACAAACCTCTCGATCAAGCTTTAAAATGGATTAGATACCCAATCCCAAATAAAAAGATTTATTGCAAAAACTATTCAATGTCAATATTTTTTCAAAATTTGACTTGAAGTCATGATTTTGGAAAAATCAAATAAACGAAGAAAGATACAAAACAACATTTTTTGTACCATTTGGGCAATACAAATGGAACATAATACCTTTTGGACTAAAAAATACTCCATCTAAATTCATAAAAATTATGAATGATATTTTTTATCCATATTCCCAATTTACAATAGTATACATTGATGATGTAATAGTGTTTTTTGATAATTTAGAAAAACACTTCAAACATTTATCCATTTTTGTCAAAGTTATAAAAAATAATGGTAAAGTTTTTAGGTCATTATGTTACCCAATGGATCATCACTCCAACAGAAAGATCTATAAAATTTGCTAGTAAATTTCTAAATAAAATCCTTGATAAAGTCTAACTACAAAGGTTCTTAAGTAGCGTCAATTATGTCATAGATTTTTATCCCGATTTTAGCAAATTATGTAAGCCCTTGTATAAAAGGCTCAATAAGAATCCACAATCTTACAAATGTTCAGACCAATATAGTTACCCAAATCAAAAAACAAATCACCCAACTTTCTTGTTTACACTTAGCTGATCCAATCGCCCCCAAAATAGTAGAAACAAATGCTTCTCAGATTGGGTGTAACAGCTTGATTTTGAGCCTAGTCGGAATAGTGGTTCCGGGACCACAAATCCGACGAATAAAATTTTATTTTTATTATATTTTTATGGTTTACGATTTCACGGAATAATTTCGTAAAAATTTCGTTCGAAAATTTTGACATTCGGGCACTTAATTTAGTCAAAAGGACTAAATCATAAAAAGTGTAAAAGTTGAGTTCTACATGCTAAAGGTGTCCAATTATTATGAAATTTTAAATTTAGGGTCCTTAAATGGTAATTAGGCCATTGGTTAATTGTTGGACAAAAATAGACATGAAATGGGTGTAATAAAATATTTTTAAGTTAGGGGTATGTTGGTAAACTAATAATTAAAAGAATTAAAAACCCCAAATAGCCAAAATTTAGCCATCTTCTCCATTTATCAGCCGAATGTATCATAAACTCCATATCTAGGGTTTGGTTCAAGCTTCCAAGCTCAATAGTGAGTGCTCCTAAGTCCCGTTTTTAAAGTTCTTTACATTTTTGAAATCCCGGTAACTTGTTCTACTTATTTCTACCATTAAATTGAGCTAAGGTTCATGTCTAAAAATTTACCCATGAATAATATGCATGTGTTTTGATGTCTAATGGTAGAAAATGAAGGTTGGGTGTTAGATAAACATCAATTACTAATTGATTTTCGGTAAAAATACATAAATGGGCATTAAATGACCATTTTGAAAAATGGTGTAAAAGTGTGTTTTTATGAGATTTGTGGGATTTTTTAGCATATAAGTATTTGGTTAGGCTTCAAATACAAGAAAATGTGATAAAAATCAGTTTACGAGATTTGGGGCAAAAGTGTAAATATGTGAAAGTTTTAGGGTAAAAGTGTAATTTTTTTAAAATATGATTTTGGGTCAATTTGAATAATGTGAGTCCTAATTAGCCTATATTTGAAATGTTAGATCAAGGAAAATCGAGATATGGACTAAAATAGGGAAAATACCAAGTTGTGAACAAACGGTAAAAATGGTCGTTTTCGTGTTTGAGGTAAGTTCGTATGATAATAATAATGCGATGTTATGTTTGAATTATATTTCTTACTATTATTGCATATATTGTATGATTTAATATATTGGAAAAGTTGATGGAATGTGTTTATGATGTGGAAATATGACATGAAAGAATGTTACATGAAATGCAAGAAAATGATGATACATGACAAGTGATATATGAAATATGTGATATATGTTATGTAAATTCTTAAAAGCTGATTTGCTATTTGAGTTGTGTCTTATTATACTATGAATGGACAATTGGTACTATGGATAGTGAGATCGACACTTCGAGTAAGTTCGTACATAAATAATCTATCGATTCTTTTTATGTTATTATATTTTGATATCATATGAAATGTGGCTGCCTATCAAATGGTTATTTGATGTAAATTATGAATTTAAATTGATTACGGACAATTTAGTAAAATGTTGAAAAGTGAGGAATTTCCCGGTTGAACCTTCGGAATAGAAACGATACAAATGAGCTATTGTGAGGTCACGTGTGTAGTACTAAATGCAAGCTACTACGTGTACTGGATAATTGGTTGCATGTGTAGTACTAAGTGCAGGCTACTACGTGTATTAGATGGTGAGGTCACGTGTGTAGTACTAAGTGCAGGCTACTACGTGTACTAGATTGTTGGTCGCATGTGTAGTACTAAGTGCAGGCTACTATGCGTACCAGATAGCTTCGGCTACAAGTGTGGAAATGGGAAAATGTGCAGGCAATTGTGTATCTGTTATTATTTCGATGAGTTCAACGGGAAATTGATTAAGTGAAAATACATGTGAAAGTGATTATGTGATGAACAAGTGCAAGTATATGTTTATTTGAATTTATGAGCAATATGCTCGATATTTGAGCGAACCTTGGTAAAATGGAATGGATTAAGTGAAATTGTGTAAAAATGAACTTTAGTAGTAAAACAATGTTGGACAGCAGCAGTGCATGAATTTGAAAATTCACCAAAATTTGTGGAAGTTGAATTAAATTTCAAATAAAATATGGAATTAAAGTTTATTGAGTCTATTTTCACATAAAATAAACAGGGGAAGCAAAAGAATTCCATATTATGTGATATTTGAATTCTTGTGAGACAGTGTCTGAATGAATTCGAGATCCCCTGTTCTGACTTGGAAAAATTTTTAAAAATTATAGAAAAATAATTATGGGGTATAATTTATATGTCTAAAATCTTGGATGAGTCTAATTTTAATAGAAACAAATGATAACATCATCCGAGTTCTGTAATATGAGATAATTAATTTTTAGTAAAGAGAGGTCGGAACTGTTAGACAGTGAAATAGGGGAAACTTTAATGAATAAACTGTACTAATTGGATAAGTCAAAAATTCTGAAATTTTTATGGTAAGAAGCTATACGAGTCTCTGGGAAAATTAATGGAACTTAATTTGGAATTTCATAGCTCCAGATAAAATAATTTAGAGACCATTGTTCAAGAAGACAGCTTGTCCTGAACTTGAGAACAAGTTGTAAACATTGATAAAATATGTTAATGAGTTACTTACTGTTTTCATATGAACTTACTAAACTTTAAGCTTACACCCCTTCCTTTCCTTCTCTTATAGGTTTATTTAACTATGCTCGGGTTGGAGATCGCCGGAAATGCTATCACACTATCAAGCTATCACGTTTGGCAAAATAAAATGATCGTGAGTCCTTTTTAAGTTTATGGCATGTATAGGGACTGGATTTTTTGTTGTGCAAGTCATTGCTAATGTGGTCAAATGTGTTGGCCTATAATGATTAAATGATTAAATTTGTAAATGGCCATGTGGCTCATGATGATTGTTGAGTTGTAAATCCAATTATGCATGCATGTATGTGCTAATATTTCTTGATGGGTTTGATAGCCATGAGAGTTGGCTAAAGTCAGATATGTTTGAAATGAAAAAAAAAATTAAAAGTTCCGGTTTAGTCTCAAACCATCTTCAATGTATGTTTTGGGCCTCGTAGGCCCGTATAAGGGACAATATGCTTGTGTTTGAATATTTTTGAGTTAAATCGAAATTTTATGGCCCGATTTTGCATGAAAGTTGAAATTTAAAGTCCGATAATGCTTCGTATCCGGTTCCGTCGTCAAACGTGGGTAAGGGGTGTTACATTGGGTATGGTGGGATTTTAAAACAAGTCAAGAGAGGAAAAGAACAAACAATCTAGTTTACATCTTGACACTGAAATCCAACTCAGTAAAATTATAGTATAATTAAAAAAAAAATTATCAATTGTTTTATGTAATACAAAATTTCAAAGTGATTTATTAAATAAAAAATTTCTTTTACGAATTGATTGCAAATCAAAAAAAGAAGTTTTACAAAAAGATGTTCAAAATATTATCTCAAAACAAATTTTTGCAAGATGACAAACAATTTTAAATATATTTGATTTTGAAATTGAATATACCAAAAGAGAAACTAATTATTTGCTTGATTTTGTCACAAAAGAATTCTTCAAATATGACCCCAAAACTCGAAGACAAAGGAAAAAAATAAGTAGAAGAATCTTCCCCAAAAAAAACTCCTCAAAACCTATCATATCATGGTATGGAATTTGCCTACAAGAAGAAAATGAGGGATCATCATCCTCATCAAGAATATCCAATAATGCATCCCTCCAAGATGCACAATATCCAAATGAAATTAATTCAGAAATAAAAAAAAAATAGATTGAGTCTCTCTTTCAATCCTTTGAAGTGGCATTTGCTATAGCTCAATCCAAAGAGGAAACTCCCATCTAACAAATTGTTGTTGAAGCAACCAAGATTTCAAAAAATAGAGACATATTTCTACACAAAAATATTTCAAAAGAAACATCTCTTCAAGAGATTTTTCCAAAAGAAGTACCATCTTCACATACTGCTACATAAAAATCCTTACAATATTTTACAAAAAATGTTTTGAAAATTTTTTCGCAATCAATTTCTTTTCAAAATTGTGTATTTCTTAGATTATTTTTCCCTGGAATTATGCTTATGAACAAGATCAATACATGAGAATCCCATTGTTAGTTCAAAATTTCATAAAGAAATTGTGGGACAAATTCAATAATGAAAAAAAAAATGATTTCAAGTATTTGCATGATCTTTTCAACAAAAACGCAAGGTTATGCAAATTTGTTGCCCCAAATCAAACTACTACAAAGTTCTTTCAAGCCAAATCGACTACCAACACAATGTTGGCTTAGGCCAAAGAAGAATTGTTTTTCAACCTTCAGAAAATTCCCAACAAAGCAAAGACAAAGATGAACAAAGGTGATTCATTACAAAACAAAGACAAAGATGGACATGAGTGAACAAGAGTGATTCACTACAAAAGATGGAGAACAATTATGCAAAGAAAAGACGGAGATCAGTAATAAATTTTCTCCGAAAAAAAAAGACAAAGATCAATAGTAAAGATTCTCTGCAAAGAAAAGACGGAGAAGAATAGTAAAGATTTTTTTATAAAAGTTTTGTAATCAGAAAATATATTCTCTGCAATTGTAATTATAGTCTAGAAAATAGCAATTGTATAATCCTTGTAATAATGTTAGGGATTAGATTCCCCAAAGAAAGACATTATAAAGAGGTAAGCACCCTCTATAAAAAACTCTCAGTTTTATAATGAAATGCGCAACTTTTGAATACGATTCAATACACCAACCCAAATACGACTCAAAATCCTTTGAGACAAGTTTTTCCAAAATTTTTTAACTTTCAAAAATTTAAGCTTTTGTTTTTCAAAAATTTAAATTCAAAATAAATAAAAATTAACTTTAAAAATTTTAGTTTTTTTTCAAAAATTTAAATTCAAAACAAATCAAATTTAAGTTTTCAAAAAAATTTAATTTTAAATTATTATTTTCATACACTTTCATCCGATCCTCAAATCCTCAGGACTGCTCTACATATATCTATATTTAACATTTATTTTATATATTTTAATTTTGACATAATGATTTATTTAGTCCTATAACTTTATAAAAAAATCTTTTTAACTCTTTATTTAATTTTCGTCGAATTTAATTTTTAAACTTGCGTTATTTATCGAATTTCCACCAATGCCATAGTTGATTGAAGAGAAAGAAAGGGAATATTTTGGGTTTCTCTAGTGAAATAAAATCAAAAAGTATAGGCAAAAGATAGTAGTGACTTTGGTGATGAATATGAGAAGCTTTTTATCTGGGTTTGTTTGAATTTTTAAATGTTAAACTTCATTTAATGACGAAGAAAAAGAAGATTTGGGTTTTTTGAAAAAAAAAATCTTTTTTGCATATTGAATTTTAGAATTAAAAAAAATATATTTTGATTTTGATTTAAACATAACTGATGATGATGATGGAGATGATAAAAAAAAAGTTGGGTTTGTTGCTTGGCTGGATTTTCATTAGTTGTAAGTTTGATTTCTACCTTTGTCAGATCTTAATGATCCTTGGTTATGTTCCAGAGGTAATATGCAATTAATCGCAAATCTTTTAAGGTAAAATATTAATTAATCACAAATTTTAAATTTAAGGAAAATGAAGCAATTAAACATAATATTTAAAATTTTGTTCCCAAGAAAACTTATTAATTTAATTTTTGTAGTTTAAATTTTTAATTTTTAATTTTTTTATGATTTTAAATATTTTTACTATTTAAATTATTGAAGATATATTATGATATCATCATTGTCTGAAGTCTAAAAATGATGTGTGTCCCGAATTTAACTTTATTATAATAAAATATAAAAAATTTTGGCGGAATAAAAATTTAGATATTTTTAAGTGACAAATTCAAACTACAAATCAAAACTTATAAAGAATAATTTTAAAGGAGAAAAGTATATCTATTCACGAGTCTGGTGACTCGGCTCGGCCTAAAGGCCTACTCAAAATGTGAGAGGATTTGAGCAACAATATAAATCTGAAAAATGGAATTGGATAAAAGAAATATAACTTGTTTAAAAAACGGGTCAGGCCTAAGGTGAAGTATTTTGGCCTAGGTTCGACCAAATTCATTAAATGACAAAAAATCTGTTATTTTTTATTTTTTAATGTTATTTTTTTATTGTTTTCTCCTTATTTTGTTACCATTTTATTATTATGTTACTATTATTTTGTTGTTATTATTTTGTTATTATTATTTGAATATTGTATAAAATTTATTTTATTGTTAATTTTGTTATTATTTTAGAGGTATTTGTTAATTTTGTTATTATTTAGAAGAATTTACTTGTTAAGTTGCATCTTAGTGTTATTTAAGTATATATATATTAAATTTTATTTTTAATTTGTTGAACAATATTTATTTTAATATTTTTAGTATTTTTAATTTATTATATATATTTAAAAATTATATAAAAAATTAATAAGGCATGCTAACCCGGGCCCACATTTTAACTTTTATCTAGGACAGATTTAAGTCAAATTTCTAACTTATTTTTCGAACCCAAACTTAATAAACAAATCTAAATTTTTAATTAGCCCTACCCGAATCTAACTTAATCCATAAACACAACTAGCGAAAAGTAGAATGAGATGACCTTCGTGGCTACATGCCTATCTCTCGAAAGCAAGTGGTGGAGAAAATTCTCTTAAAGAAATGGGAAGAAAAATTAATGAAGACAGACAGAAACATTAATTCCAAGACGTGAACCAGCATTGAATTGATTACCAAAAAAATAAAAATAAAAATGTGAGGTTTATCACGAAAATCGTGGCTTGTATTTAAGCTTAAAATATGTTTTGATTTAAAAAATTTTATAAAAATTTAAATTTTAAATTAAATAATTTGAGTTATTTAAGTTAATCAAGTTATTTGAATCAATTCGAATAAAAAATTATATTTTATTTAATTCGAATATAAATTATATAATTCTAGTTATTTAAAAATCTAAATAATAAAGAGATAAAACTATTTCGTTTTCGATAAATATTTTTTTCTAAAGTTAAAAGTCAAAACTATTAATTAAAAAGTAAAATTACGTTATTTCGATAAATATTTATCTATTAAATTAAAAAGTAAAACCATTGTATTGTTTATGTAGTTAAATAATATTATATTTTGTCTATTATTTAAATAATCGACTTATATAAACATAACATTAAGTATAAATAATAGAATTCATTAACTCGGCTCGACTTAATTCGAAAATTTTTACTAATTTCGATTTGATTTAAAAAAATTTTAAATTAAATTCATTTGTTAAAATAAGATTTATTAATTTAATTAATTAAAAAAATTTAACTCCGTTCAGCCAATCGAATCTAACCGGGCTAATAGTTTTCTGCTAAACGCATTGTGCAAATGTCTAAAGTCGGACCACAGAAACGGATTTGTCGTTTTATTGCTGTCAGCGTCTTTAATATATCGTTTTTGTATTCATTAGGAGGGTTACGTTTCAAAACTAATGTTTCGGATTAAGTAATTTGTTTTCGCATTTGATTATTAGGTTTTTGTTATAAATATTTTTATATTATATTTTTGAGATTTGTTTTTAAATTTATTAATATAAATACAATACAATTATAAATATAGGTTTGAGCAACTGTAAAATAAAATTAAACCAATATAAATTGTAAGTAGATAAAAAATTGAAGTATAATCAAATAAAATCTACGTATGATAATTATGCATAATAAAATTGATTATCCACACATGATAATTACATACGTCACAACTCAAACTTGGATACTTAAAAACTTAGGGCTTTAACTTTTTCCAATAATAATATGACATTTATAAGGTATTTTTATTCGATTTATATTTTGTAAGATTTATTATTGTAATTGAAATATGCCTTCCTAATATAATTTGTGATATATTTTGAGTAATTTGTTTAAATTTTAGAGAAAATTTTGTGTTTTTAATTTTGTATAATTTATTTACACGTTAAATTTTTTTTATAACTTTAGCTTTATATTGTGTTTATATTTTGTTCCCATCATGTATTAATTATTCCTACATCTATGTCATATTTTAATTTATCCCTATTTTTTGTAATTTGTTATAAGAATATAATTAAGACATTAAAAACCAAATTTCTCACATTAGATGAATTAATCATTCAATCAATTCCAACAATTTTATAATTCTAGTTGGTCTCACATATAGGGCGAAGCCAGAACAAAATTTTAGGGGGCCGAATGAAAATTTAATTTTTTATAGTCTATATCTTTATAATTTTTAAAGGATTAAATAAAACTTTTATAATTTTAGGGGGGCAAAGTAAAATTTTACCTTTACTAATTTAAAATTTTAAAAAAAATTTAATAGCCTAAATATAAATTTTCCATTTTAGGGCGAGTCATGGCCACTGCCAGCTCCCTTGTATTTGCCTCTACTCACACAATTCAAAATATTGGTAAGAAATTTAATTAAAAATACATGTTGACATAAAAATAGTTATTTAATATTTATGTGTATATATTAATAAGGTATTGATATTATTGACAAAGTTTGAAATTTCAAGTCTTTGAGCACTCGGGTTGAGAGTCATCATGCATAATTATCATGCACGTGTCTCTAGTCCAATCATGTGTTGTTGCTATATATAATTTTTAATCAATTAACTGGTTTTAACTTAATCTATTTATACTTTATATTAATTTTTATTTTATTTTATAATTACTTAAACATACCATTGTAATTGTACTATAATTACATTGTATTTATACTTATAATTTTTTATGAATATAAACATTTAGAAAAAGAGAAGAGAAATTAAATCAAATTTAGATCCGGAATAAACTAAATTAATTATCATCTATAAATATGGATTTGTAAATTAAACCTAATTTTACCTGAAGACTGTACCACCGACCGGGCAATAAGTATTTTACAAATAATTAAAATTTGCATAAGGTTATTCAATATTTTTTATTCATAAAGTTATTTAGAAAATAAAGATTTAATTGAGTTATAAATTTAATATTTTTAATATTACAAAAGAGAAACATAATATTATATATAACAGTAAAAGTAACATAAGTAATTTAAGATTTGTATTAAATATTGCAATAGTTTTTATTTTTCTCACTATGAGAAATAAGCAAAGTATTGGCAGATTTATAGTATAGTAAAAAAATGATGTATAGTTAAAATTGTTATAAATTTGTTAATTGAGTTTTAATTTAATTGATATTAACATTAGTATTGTTGTCAGTGTAAAAAAATAAGTTTAAGTGTGTTAAAATATATTATCTTCTAAATTAAAAGTTGAAGAGAGACTATAGATAATTTTAAATATTATTTCTATCAAATTTATAAATTTACAAAAATAAAATTGATAATTTTGTACCTTTAAAATTCTAGAAAAATAGAAAGGCCAAGTATAAAAGTTCACCTGTTCTTTTTATTGTAATAAATACGCCAGGTGTAGAATTGAGGGATGGAGACCAGCTGGCACTTGACGATGTGATTTTGGTCTAATTCATTAAATACGAGAACATATGAACCACAAATTTGGATCTATAAATTAAGCGCAAAGGCTTCACCAGGGACTGCTCAAGTCTCCCTTCGCGCCCTTTACATCCTTGTTCTTCTAACACGATTTCAAGGTATGAATATTCCAATCTTTTTCTTTCATCATTCCATTTTTTTAATTAGAAAAATCACTATTTTCTCTCCTTCATCTTTCAAACATTCAGTAGAAGTAGAAGTTTATACATGTTCTTATCTCATTTTCATTGATATCAAAACTTGCCTAATCATCCCATTCATTTGAAGATGCGACTGACAATGGAGTTTGTTATCTAATTTATAGATGGAGATTACTATAAAGGAGTCTGCTATTGTACGTCCAGCTGAAGACACTCCCAAACGAAATCTATGGAACTCCAATTTAGATATAGTGATGATAAGATACCACATTCCTACTGTATACTATTACAAGCCAAATGGTTCTTCTGATTTCTTTGATGCTGGAAGGCTTAAAGAAGCTCTGAGCAAGATTCTTGTCCCATTTTACCCTGTTGCTGGAAGGTTGGGGTATGATGAAAATGGAAGACTTGAGATAATATGCAACGGTGAAGGAGTTTTATTCGTTGAAGCTGAAACTACTTCAGTCATGGAACATTTGATTGGTGATTTTACTGAGAACTCTCAAGTTTTACGTTTAGTCCCTAAAGTCGACTATTCTGGAGGAATATCTTCCTATCCACTTATTGTATTGCAGGTAATCCGCAAACATTTCACCGAAAAAAGGATATAAAATATAAAGGATTATATAATAATAGTTTATTTATTGTGTGTGTGTAATTTTACCAGGTAACTAAGTTCAAATGCGGTGGAGTTAGTCTTGGAGTAGGGATTCAACATACTTTAGGAGATGGCGCAGCGGCTCTTCATTTCATCAATAGTTGGGCTGACACTTCACGGGGCTTGACGCCTGCCATTGTACCATTCATTGATCGAACTCTTCTTCGTGCTCGGGACCCACCAACGCCTAAGCTCCACCATGTTGAATATGACCCTTCACCGGCATTGAAGTCTGCATTAAAATCTCAATCAGATGATCATAAGCCATCCATTGTCTCCACCTTTGAGCTCACAGCTGATCAATTGAACACCCTGAAAGCCAAAGCAAATGTTGCAAATGCAAACGGTGGTATAAAATATAGCAGCTTCAACATCTTGGCTGCACATATATGGCGTTGTGTAAGTAAAGCAAGGGGTCTCTCAGCTGATCAAGATACCAAGCTGTATTTTCCAGTTGACGGTCGATATAGATTGGATCCTCCGCTCCCACCAGGCTACTTCGGCAATGTAATCTTTACGACTGCACTAATTGCTGAAGCTGGTGATCTCGAAACCGAATCGTTTACTGACACCATAAAGAGGATTCATGAACGATTAAATCAGATAAATGATGAATATTTAAGATCAGCTATTGATTACATTGAAAAAGTGCCTGATTTAAACACCTTGGTTAGAGGACCGCATACTTTTCGATGCCCAAACCTTGTTGTTGTTCCATGGAACTGGTTGCCTATATATGAGGCAGATTTCGGATGGGGTCGTCCCATATATATGGGGCCAGGGAATGTCGTCCAAGAAGGTAAAATTTACATGCTACCAAGTCCAGCTAACGATGGGAGTTTGACACTGGCAGCTCGTTTAGAGATCCCTCACATGAAAGTTTTTGAAAAACTTATTTATGAGATTTAATAGTTATATTACCAGTGTGTTGCGCATTTATTTTTATTTTTATTTTGTGGTTAACGGATTGTAATGGAAGTTATTGCAGGAGTTGATCTTGAGTATGGATCATTTAATGATTGTTTTAGGAAGTTTGGTGATTTCCTTTTTTCTTTGAATGTGCATTTCTTAATGGAAATTACTTTTTTTTTGGGTAAATAATGGAAATGAGCTTTAAATGCATGTGATATGGAAAGTTGAGATGATAACAATTTCTTACAAATGTTAATCATCTTTTGGGGAGGATGTATGACTAAGCGGAGTTAATTTAGGAATTAAGAGTACTACAAGGTTACAAGGTTATTGCGTTTGCCTCCGATTTTGTAAATTGAAAAATCATTTTGATTATATATTTTGCACTTAATTGATTTATTTAAAACCGTTTTGTTTGCTTACAATAAAATTGGTTCAACAAAACAATTTAAACTTATAAGGTTGCAAAATAGAAGTGACAACGATATAAATTGAGATGTTAATCTTTTATGTACCAACAATGCTATTGTTTGCTAAATATTATTTTATAATAAATTTTAATTGATTGTGTATTATATTATACAACTAATGAATGTTATTATCATAAAATTATTTTAATAATCAAATCATTTATATAGTCACTTCCTGTAATTTAATTTAGGCATATGGTTGCGTATATTTGATGCAGATTTGGGATGGGGTTGTCCCATAAATCTGGGGCCCAATTAACGATGGCAGCTTGTTATTGGAAATTCGCTTGGAGACATTCACATCAAACTATATGAATTTTGACAATGATGTGCTCATATTATGTTTATGTTTCTTTTCCATGTCGGGTCAATTTTTTTATTATTTCCTTGTCATATATACATAATTTTTATTGTTATGTTTATATTTATTATTATTATATTTTTTATGCTTGAATTTTTTTAATTACTTAAAATCAATTAAAAAGTCTAGAAAGAAATGGTCGACCAATTTTTTTCAATTAAAGAAAACAAAAATTTAGTCTTTTGCTTTCCAACCTTTTTTCTTTCTTTAAGGATGGATAAAATTTAATTTAATTCGAAAAAATCAAATTTCGAGTTACTTCATGTTTATATATGAGGAGATTTTGGATCAAGTCGTCCCATATATATGGGACCAGCAAAACTCTGTCTAAGAGGGAAAATTTTAGGGGTTGGTTAAAAAAACACCCCCAACATACTAAAAAAATACCCTAATAAATAACACACCTTTACTATAATTAATAATTAGTTATTAATTGTTATTAATTAATGTTCTTTTACTTTATGGATTGGTTAGTAATTAACATCTTTTTACTGTAATGATTAAGAATTAATTATTACTTCTCCAGTCACTTTTTTATCTCATTTAATTGTTAAACATATTTTTATTATTGTATTATTATTAAATATTATAAGTATTATTATAGTATGATTATTAAATATTATAAGTATTATTATTATTATTAAAGATATAAGTATTATTATTATTCAACATATTTTTTTTAGTATAGGATTATTGTTAAACATATATATGAATACATAAATACAAAAATATGAGCAAAATGCTAAAATATAATAAATTAATATTATTCAACAATAATCCTCTATCGTTATAACAGGTGTTTTGATATTACAAGGTTTCAGTTGTCTATAAAATTCCAGACGTGACATAAACATGGTTTGCCATCCAGCTGTAGATAGGCCTTTATGGCGGATCCAATAAGCCGAAATAGTAGGCATTAGGTAATCTCCTTCTAATTGTACCATCACATTATGATTATCATATACATGTGCAATTGTAATAGCATGATGGTATTGAAAATGTTCCGGACCTCTCCAAAGAGGAAAGAAAGTTATGTCACCTCGCTTGGTTAAATAATTGAGGATCACCTCAAACCTGTTGGCAATCAGGACACCTGTCATAGGCATAATCATCCGGTGTTCTGCTGGTGCAAGCGATTGTGAGAAACACAGTGAATTACGTAATTCATCGATTTCATCAATGAAAACTCTAGCATAGACATCATATGAACTCAATAACTCGTCTAGTAGTTAATGTCGAACATAGAGCCACTGATCTTCGCCATAACCAAGACAAATAGATATTGCTTGGAATCCACAATTTCCATCACCCCTGACATCTTGTACATGTGTGATGTAAGGGTGGAACATATCTGAAATTTCTTTCATTAGTGAATGAGTGTCACATGATTCAGGTATTTGGTTTAAGTCTATGAAGTCTGAAACTTGCTCTGATGGCTCCTGGTTTAAGTCTGGAATTTTGGTTACGTATGAACTATGTCTTGCAGGGTCTTTGTTCAACTCTACCAAATCCAACCCAATAGATTTTGACGTGGTTGAATGGCTACGTCTTCTGGGAGCTTGACTTATAGAATTGACTTGTTTTTGTTGTTGTTTCTTCAAGGTTGGTAATCCACGCGTATTTTTTTGAATTGTAGGTTCTTTAATGAGTGTTTTACTCGGCTGGAATATATCTCTTAACTTTCTTAACAGACTTTTTTTCCCGGCTTTTGACTGCTTAGTGAAGTTTTCTTTGAACATTTCTAACTCACCATCATAACAAATATCCTCATTTTCCACAGAAGTTGACGGTGATAAGTTAAGCTTTCTCCAGAATACATCTATTGAATCCAACGGAATACACTCACCTGCATTGAAATTCCATTAGTTTATAAAAATTCAATATATAAATAAAATTTAGAAAATAATTGTTAAATATACCACCTGAATTCAAGTAGACTAATAGCATGCAAGCGCATGATAACCCACAACTATAACGTAGTTTACAACCACAGTTTAAAGAGTCAAGTTGATGTCTATTCGACCGCTGAAGTTCCCCTTCTAGGATATTTAGAGCTTCAAATGCCACAAAACCCCGCAATAATCTGAAACACGGTAAGTTGTGTCTGTGTTTGAGGATAATTCTACTCTTTTCAAAACTTTCATATATCGATGTAAGTTGAGACTTCACAATCTGATCAATACAACCAACAAATTTATCTAGAGAAGAATTTTTTTGAACAAAGGTATTTCTTTAGCTTTGCATGCTGGCTCTCAACTCTATTCGTAGTTCGTTCTCCAAAGTTGAGATGCTGATCAATCCAGGCCGACACAAACATTTCCTTATATTTGCTTAACCACACTTGATCTAGATATTTTAAAACACCTGAATTTATATAAATGTTAGTTATGTATAAAAAGTCTTCTAAAACTATAAACAATTATTTATAGAATAACGAGGCTTGTACCTGGATATTCGCTCAACATTGATTGGAGTTTTCTGTAGTTTTCGGTGTACAATATCCACGTTGGAGATTCAACGAGTACAGTTCATATAGCACGAAAGGATTCCCACTCATGTTGTGACTTGATAGACTGCCTACAATGCTTTTTAATATTTTCAGTAATGTGCCATCTGCATAGTAACCGAGTGGCATCGGGGAAAACTTGTTGGCATGCATTCATCAGAGCCAACTCTCTGTCCATCACAATAACACGTGGGTACATGCACTCCTCTAGTGTCAACTTTAGACATGATAATGCCCAATTATAGTTCTCCTCCTTTTCGTTAATGATAAAGGCAAAAGCTATACTAAATGTCTTGTTGGTTGAAGTCGCGCCAACAATCTAAACAAAAGGCAGACCATATTTGTTCGTTTTTTACATTGCGTCTACAATCAAAACGTGCAAAAATGCACGCCATATATCCAATGATCGTGGATGAATGAAGAATAGATTTTCCAATTCATTTGAAATATTATTTACTGAAAACTCAGTAAAAAATTGTTTATCATTCAAAAGCAACATAAGAACCTGTATCGGAGTTTTACCGACATTCTGGGATGAGCGAAGCTTTTGCCGTGCATTGTATATGATTTTTAGTGTAGAAACGTTATTCTCATGTTGCTCATTTAGTGTCGATAATATGTCACGTGGTGTAACATTCTAACTCGTCAAATCAACCAACAATTTTTTTCGTTTTCTTTCAACCGCCTTGCATAAGCATGTCCCTCCATATGTTGTGCAGGTGGATGGTTATATTGATCACATATCACCCTCAACGTCCACCCATCATATTGTTTTAAATACGAACCTACCAATCGAAATTTACAGTTGGTCTTTTTGGTGCCAGACTTTTTACTTGATTCTTTAAATTTGTATTCACCGCCACGGTCACAAATAAGTGTGACGTAAGACACCACACCATTTTCCTTTGCTTTTGATCTTCTCGTGACGATGATATAACCAAGAGAGAATGTCGCGTTTTGCACCCATTGCATCATCTCTTCACGAGACTCGAACACCTGAAATTTAAATAATTTTGTTAACAAATATTAAATGTTATGAAGATAAAAAAAAATTAACAGCATGATAAATATTATACCCGATCGGTAAAAAAAGATGATGTCGCCATAGAGATCTCATTGCCTTCATTTAAGTTACTTCTGTAAAAATTCGACATCTTTTGTTGAACACTACAAATTATGATGAAAAAATCAGTAGTTATAAAAATTTAAAACATATTTTAATTTATACAAGAATTAATAAAGAAAAAAAAGAAAAACAAATTAGAAAAACAGATTTTTATAAAAAACAGTTTAGAACAAATTTATAAAAAATAAAATTACAAATAATAGAGTGTAGTGAGAAGGACTTACTTAATTTTGTTAATAATAATATGAGTTTACGTTAGGGTGTTGCTAATGTTCATCAAAATAAACATATATATTTATATATATAACTCTGCCTATTTATTGTATTAATTACAACAAAATTAATTTTTCTCGTTTTTTAAGATGTTGATTCTAATTTTTGGACTAAATTGATTACACTAATTAATTTAAGATGTTGAAAATGAAGATATTTGGAAAATGTACTAATTACAACAAAATTAATTTTCCCCTTTTTTAAGATGTTGACTCTAATTTTTTGGACTAATTAATTTAAGATGTTAAAAATAAAGATATTTAGAAAATATACTAATTAATTTTTTGGACCACATTAATTTAAGATCTTGACTCTAATTATTGTATTAATAAAAAGACTTATTGGGAAAGACATTCATTCAATAAAATGAGAAATATTGTAATCAATTACACAGAAAAGGAAAATTAAGGTATTTTTTTAGTATGTTGGGGTGTATTTTTAGCCAACTTTAAAATTTTACATAATAGAAACTCCAATTAATGATCGCAGCTTGTTATTGGTGACTCGCTTGGAGACACTCGCCTGGAGACATCTGACATGAAACTTCTTTATGAATTTTAATAGTTATGTTTATTTTAACAGTGTCTCAAGCATAAATGTTGAATGTAATAAATGAATTTTTTCTTTTTAGTTGTATTAAAAGTTAATGCAGTAATTGATCTCGGGTATGGATCATTTAATGATTGATTTTGGAAGTATGGTGATTTGTTTTTTCTTTGAATGTTGGAAGGTAGATTAAATTGCATTTGTTAATGGAAATGATTTGTTAGTGAATGGGCTTTAGAACGTTGAGACGATAACAATTTCTTATAGACGTTAATGATCAATAGAGAGTGTAGCGACGTAAAATTTTCTGCTTTCGGTCGTTAATTAAGGCGATTATTTGAAAATTTAAAAATTGACTTTTGATTTTATTAAAAAAGGGAGTCGCCACCGATCTTTTTTCTAGGTGTGACCGGACACCTAATAAACCATCCTTTTTAGAAAAGAAAACTTATTCTTGCATAAAAATGAAGGCCGAATTTAGGTCTACGTCAAAAGTCAGAGTAACGTTGGGTTCGGGAGTCGGTTACGCGCGAGGAAAGTATTAGCACCCTCGCGATGCCCAAAATTGGTGTCTTATTAAACACGCGTTATCTTTAATTCCAAAGAACGAATTCAATTTAATATTTAATCATGATCCAATTGAAAAATGAAAATTTTTAAAACACGAAAATTTTGAAAACACGAAAATTTTTGAAACTTGAATTTTTTTTTTAGAAAAACACGAAAAATTTTGGAAACACGAAAAGTTTACAACACTAGAATTTTGACAAATTACCTATCCTCATCTGCATTTTAAAAATAAAATTTGATCACTTACCAATAATCACAAAAATAAATATCCTATTTCAAAACACGAGAATTTTTAAAATTTTTGATTTTTTTTAAAAGGACGTCCCATTTTTAACACGAGCCAATGATATTCACCCAACATAGCGATGAAATCAACGACCTTATGTTAAATCGATACGTTGCCTTATTTATTGAAATTAATTAGAACATGACAAAAAAAAAATTCCTAAAGTGAGAAATTAAAAATAGATAAAGGACGCAAAAAATGATATCATTAATGAAAAATATTAAAATGGAATACTAGAATATTAGAATAACAATAATAATGATATTTACAGAAAATAAAAATAAAAACAAATCATGTACTAATAATAAAATAGGAAAAATGATATATTTGGTAATAATAATATAAAATAATAATATGTACAAAAAATATACATATATATATAGGCATATAATAAAAGTATGTAATAATAATTGTACAAGCCCATTTGGCCCCAGCCCAAATACCAACACTAACCCAACCCAAAAAAATTAGACCCTAAATCCCACTTAGCCTCACCTAGAACCCTCTGGCCGTCTGCCACCTCCTGCCTGCTGCAGCCACCGCCCTCGTCACTGTGCCACCGCCCAAAATTGTACCTGCAAGCATTAAACAAGACAAGACAGAACAAGAAGGAAGTTGTAAACGCCTATAAAAGGCTGAATCCATTACCTTTTGTACATTTGGACATTTTTCAAATACAAAAAAAGAACATAGATTCAAGCAAAAAAACAGCATTATTAGCCTTCAAGAAATAAAAAAAAGCATCCAAACAGACCAAAAGCCCTCAAGAACAGAAGCCGTAGTCCTAAGGTGGTTAGTTTTATTTTATTTTTCTTTCTTTTTCGTTGATATTTCATGGCCAATCGATCTATTTTATAGCCATATATGTGTGAATAGGCAATATATACAAAAGAAAAGTGAATACATTTTAAAACACACAAAAAGAGAGAAATTTTTTATACCTGAGGCAATTTCCGGCCACCGTGTACGGTGGCCTGAGCGACGGAGCCACGGCGGAGCGATGGCCGGAGTCCTCGCCGGCATATGGACCTGCAGAGAAAATAAAAAGCTCAGTTTTCTTTTTTTTTCTTAACAGACGGTAGAAATGATTTAAAAGGCTGATTTTTTAACTTATATAGATGTTATAAAACGACGTCGTTTTGGTCGGCACACATAAGCCCCAAAACGATGCCGTTTAGCCACCCTGACCCGAGAACTGGCTCCGACCCGCCTCAAGATCCGCGCGTTTTCATCTGATGGTCTAATTATGCGCGCGGTCCTTCCGCTTTTCTCACGTTTTGCAATTAGTTTTTTTTTATTTCTTTCAAATTGGCCTCAAAGTTCATCACGTTTTGTGATTTGATCCTCCCTCCTGCGACGTCATTTTATGGGTTCGGGTAAATTCCCCTTTTGGCCCCCAGATATTATCTGCGTATTCAAATAGGTGCCCTTTTTTATATTTCCTTTCGAATTGGCCCCAAAATCTTGTTTTAGTTTCGAATTTAGTCCCTTCTTTGAGATTTAATCTGATTTTTATATTATTTTTACTCTTTTTTATTTTTAGCATTATTTTAACTGTTATTATTATTATTACCATATTCATTAACATATTATCATTATTTTTGCTATACTATTGTTATTATTATATATATACATACCTTTTATTATTTTTATGTATATTTTAAATATTATTATCGTTATTATTATCACCTATATGGTTATTATTATTACTATTAATATATATTTTGTCGCATATGTATGTACATACATTTTCTATAAGTATAGTATTATTTTAATTACCTTATTTTAATATTACTATCATATTATATTTACTTTTTGCATTTTAACATTATTATTACTATCACTATTATCATTATATATTAGTATACATTCTTATATGTACATATACACATTTACATATGTAGTTTTATATATATATATTATTACTTTAATTTAATACTTTTACTTTTGTATTTCTATTATCATTACATAATAGTACGTATTTTCATTATATATATATGTATATATATATGTTATATAGCATTATTAATAGCTTAATACTATTGTTTTTAGGTATTTGTGTGTCACATATGTTTTCATTAAATATATATACATTATATTCCCTATTAAGCACATATCTTATATTACATACATTTTTATATACATATATATATTTACGTATACTCTGTCTAATCTTTTAATATATTACGTATATTTTTGTGTGCATATATGTATGTTAATATCGCATTTTTGTGTATTTTAATACTATGTACACATATTATTATTTTTAATATATACATTTATATGTTTATATATCGTTATTATTAGTCTTTTGTTATTATTACTATTTTTAATAAATATTGCATACATATTTGTAATCTGGCATTATATGTTTTACATACATGTGCTCCCTACTACTTCATGTTCACATTATTACTATCATGTTTAAATACCATGCATTATTATCGTTTCGCACTATTGTTATTTACATTATTATTATTTCCGTTTTCGTTTTCGTTATCATTGTCCATGTTTAACATTCGTTTATATTTGCATACTATTAGCCTTGATATTACTTCACCTTTTACGGTTGCTCATGTTATTGTTTTGACACAGTCTCACTATTATTATATTCTTATACATGTCAATGCTACATTTTGCTTCTACATTTTACTATAAATCGCGTTACTTTTTGCTTAATATATTAAACAATTCTTTCATAAAAGCAAAACCTGTTATTAAGTAATTCGAGATAATCGTGCCCTAACTTACTGGGTTTCGACTTTTCTCATTTAACTAAAATAACGGAATATTCTTTTTAAATCACGATAAAAGTCTTAAAAATGCTTATTTTCGGAGATACGAAGCGTGGTGCCCTAACTTACCGGGTATGACACTTTGAAACTCTGAAACAAGATCTTTTACAAGTAAAGGCAATGTTTGGTGTTCGGGAATTCGAGGAAACGTACTCTAACTTACTGGGTCTCGATCTTCCTCGTTCACTCTAACTAACCGAATATCCTTTTGAAAGAGGTCAAAATACATTAATTTTAAGTGAAGGCAAGCTCATCCTCAAAGTTCGAGGTGTCGTGTCCTAACTTACTGCGCATGACGTTTTATTACTTCGAGATGAGGAAGTCTTTAACATCTATTTTAACTTATTCAATCATTTTTTAAATAGTATTAATGCAAAGAGAGATCGTATTTTAAATTCTTTCAAATTTTTAGATTTTCGACATTGAGACATTAATTAATCAACTAGGTACCAATTTTGGGCGTATCAGGGGGGCTAACCCTTCCTCGTGCGTAACCGACTCCCGAACTCATTTTTTTGAGTTTCGCAGACCAAAAATCATCATTTTAGTAAATCTTAAACTTTATTAAAATGATTAATCAAAGGTGATTCGATCACACCTCATCAAAAAAGATTGGTGGCGACTCCAGTTTTTTCGTTTTCATTTTCAAAATCCAAGTCGACTACCGTTTCACAAAAAAATGGTTATGACAATAATAATAATATCTACAATAAAAGAAAATATTAGGAAACGTACATAAAAAATATATACATAATATAAATATAATATATACAATATACACATATGATAAAAAAACTATTAATATGTACATGTATATCTATATACACATTGAGTAAAAGTACTAATGCTAACAATATCAATAATAAATATAATAATAGATATATATGCATATAATAGTAAGAAACGAAACATAAAGAATATATATATAGCTAAATATAATATAATAATAACAATATATAAAAATAATAGTGATAACAATATTACATATATAACATGATTAATATTTAAAGCTGAATTAAATAGCAAAATAATATGAAATCCAAGGTAAATACGAAAAATAAATGAAAAAGGACCAAAATTGGATTAAAATCAAAACTTTGGGGCTAATTTTTTAAAAAAATATAAAGGAGAAAGGACCTATTAGAACGCGCATAAAACTGTAGGGGACCAAAAACACAATTAATCCTCCCCTCAAAACATAACATAGCAAGAGGGACTAAATCGCAAAGCGCTACATACTTTAAGGCCAATTTTTGACAAAAAAAATCATTTTGAAGAGAGAAAGAAAAAAAAAGGGAGAAAGAAGAGAGAAGGGAGGGGGGAAAGGAAATCCGGCCAAGGGGGGGCCGGTCACCGACCGATCGTCGGCCGCCGCCCGTCGCCGGCCACCGCCCACGGTGGCCGAAAAAGGTAAATTTTTTTTCTTAACAATATATGTATATATAAAGAAAGAAAAAAACAACACAAAAAAAGAAAGAAAAAAGATTCGAAAGAAGAGGAAAAAAAGAAAAAATGCAACCTTTTTATTGATGTTTCTTTTGTGTTCAAAATTTGAAGGGATTTTGTGTTTGTCTCCTTTTTCAATCTTTGTAAAATCCCCCCCTTTACATGATTTTTGAATGGCTTTTTATAGCCATCTTTTACATGATTTTCTATTATTTCTTTTTCTATTTTGTAGGTGATGGTGGTAGACAATGGATATAAAAAATGGGAGAAAAAATGGGGCATGTGGGAAAGTGGCTAGGTGGCTAAGGTTTCTTGGTTTTTTTTTTTTGGGGTTAGGTTTTTTTTTTGGGTTAGGTTTTTTTTTTGGGGGGAGGCTTAATGGGCTTTTGAATTGGGTTTAATATTTGGGTTTTGTAATGGGTTTGGGTAGATGTAAATGGGTCATGGGTTAAGGGTTTTAGTGGGTTTAGAGGTTTGGTTGGGTTTTGATGTAATCGGGCCCGGGCAATTTAGGCTTCTACAGCTGCCCCTCTTTGCTCATTGTCGTGCAACAGGAATAGAGCAAAGACTTTCAAGAAAGACCAAATTTGCCCGGTCTTGCTAGGTCTTGACTTGCTTTGGAACTTTTCTTGTTTAGTTAGTCCCTTTTCAGTCCACCGCATCTTGTAGCTTTGGTTCACTCCACTGCATCTTATGATATACGCCTTGTAGCTTCAATCTGTTCCAATGTAACTTCAAGGATATGAAATTTATGGCTTCGACCTACTTCACTGTAAATTCAGAAGGGTGAGATCTACAACTTCAATCTGCTCTTCTATCGCTTCAGTGAGATAAGGTTTGTGGTCTTTTCTTCTGCGACTTCAGAAAGGCAAGATCTGATGTCCTTGATCAACTCCACTGTAACTTTAAGGAGGCAGAATCTGACGTCTTCAATCAGCTTCAATCTTTATTCTCTACTCGGCATGTGCTCCTGAGCTCAACTCATTTTCGCAATATGAATTGACTCTCTAAAAATAGACAATAAAAACAAAAATTGAAAATAGCTTAGCGTGTGAGCCAAGGCTCAACTCACCTCTTGCAATATAAGTTGATTTTTGAAACTTAACTTGAAAAGCAGATTTTGAAAATACCTCGATATGTGACTCGAGGCTCAACTCACCTCTCGTAATATGAGTTGATTTTTGAAAAATAGAAATTAAAAGACTCAACTCAACTCTAGCAGAAATTAAAAGCTCAACTCACCTCTCGCAATATGAGTTGAATTTTTTTGAAAAAAATAGAAATTGAAAATAGCTCAGCACGTGAGCCAAGGCTCAACTCACTTCTCGCAATATGAGTTGACTCACTTCTCGCAATATAAGTTGATTTTTGAAAACAGATTTTGAAAAACAAATTTTTAAAATACCTCGGCATGTGACCCGAGGCTCAACTCACATCTCGCAATGTGCGTTGATTTTTTTGAAAAATATAAATTGAAAAAATACCTTAGTGTGTGATCTGAAGCTCAACTCACCTCTCGCAATATGAGTTGATTTTTGAAAGACAGAAATTGAAAATAGCTCAGCACGTAAGCCAAGGTTCAACTTACCTCTTGTAATATAAGTCGATTTTTTTTGAAAGGCAGAAATTGAAAAACGGAAATTGAAAATACCTCGGCATGTGACCTGAGGCTCAACTCGCCTCTCGCAATACGAGTTGATTTTTTTTTACAACAGAAATTGAAATTACCTCAGCGTGTCCTGAGGCTCAACTCACCTCTCGCAATATGAGTTGATTTTTTTTTGAAAGGCAGAAATTGAAAAACGAAAATTGAAAATACCTCGGCGTGTGACCTGAGGCTCAACTCGCCTCTCGCAATATGAGTTGATTTTTTTGACAACAGAAATTGAAATTACCTCAGCGTGTCCCGAGGCTCAACTCACCTGTCGCACTATGAGTTGATTTTTTTTTTTTGAAAATACCTCAGCGCGTCCTGAGGCTCAACTCACCTCTCGCAATATGAGTTGATTTTTGAAACATACGAAAAAATTGACAATACCTCAGCGTGTCCCGAGGCTCAACTCACCTCTCGCAATATGAATTGAATTTTGAAATAAAACATCAGAATACCAGAACATGTCATCTGGTGGAACTCATGTGTCTTTTCAGCTATCATCACATCTTCTTGCTCTACTGGAGTACCTGTATATGTCATGCATGATGTTATCATGATATGCACATGTTTTTCGTAAATGATTTTATGCCTACGTGATTATGCTATGTGTCTTAGGCATGTTTGTCGTATGCCCTTTTTCATCACGATTTTCGTGATGATCTATATTCATTACTTTGGCTCCTGACTTTCTCTTTAGGCCTTGTACCCGTCCTCAATTTTCACGAGTAATCATGTTTCTCAAATATCACTCTTTTGCCCCTGGTTGAGCTTTGTCCTTGCGTTGAGGCTCTTGTACTTATCAAATTCTTACCCGGGTAATGCTTAACATTTCTTTCGTTTAGAGTATGTCATTTCACTATTTATCATGTAAATGAATCACATAATGAGATGCGTGAAAATGGTCAGGTAGGGACAAAAGGATACCTCACATTTATTCAATATGTAGCAAACAAAGAAAGTTAACCAATGATAGTAAAAGAGTGTCATAAAGAGAAAAGGGATTGCATTCAACGAATACAAATGCTCTAGATATTCAATGCATGAACTCTTCCACGTTCCTCAATCAAGAATCTTTTCGAGCATGGCTTCTTGCGTAAAAGATTTCGAGCTTTTAGAAATGCTTCAAATACGGTAGTCTCATTATTTGACCCACCGTTCAAAACGCCTTGTTCTTTAAGCTCGGGTTTGCTTCATTAGAATGCCCTTTCGGGTTTTCATCCTAATCTTTTGTGTTTAATCAAGACGCCCTTTTTGGATTTTCACATTGATCACCCTTTTTCTTTCTTTTTTTTATATGCCCTTTTTGGGTTTTCATCTTGGTTTCCTTTTTCAAGCATAATATTTCTTTACAGCATCTGAATTCACTGGACTCGGTAACTCTTTCCTATCCATCTCGGTGAGGATCAAAGCTCCACCCGAGAATGCCTTCTTTACGACGTATGGACCTTCCCAATGTGGCGCCCATTTTCCTCGGAAATCTTTTTGTATTGGGAGAATCTTCCTCAGCACGAGTTCTCCTTCGTGGAATTCTCTTGGTCGTACCTTCTTGTCATGGGCTGCGATCATTCTTTTCTGGTACATCTGTCCATGGCAGACTGCCTGCAGACGTTTTTCTTCAATAAGGTTTAACTGGTCATATCGAGCTCGAACCCATTCTGCTTCTTCTAGTTTTGATTCCATTAAGACTCGTAGAGAGGGGATCTCAACTTCGATGGGTAGCACAGCTTCCATTCCATAGATCAGAGAGAAAGGAGTTGCTCCCGTAGATGTCTGCACAGATGTACGATATGCATACAAAGCAAATGGTAGCTCCTCGTGCCAGTCTTTATATGTCTCGGTCATTTTCCCAATAATCTTTTTAATATTCTTATTGGCTGCTTCAACAGCTCCGTTCATCTTTGGGCGATAGGGTGAGGAGTTATGATGTTTTATTTGGAATTGCTCACACACTTCTTTCATCATCTTGTTGTTCAAATTCAAGGCGTTATCTGAGATGATTCTTTCAGGCAAACCATATCGACAAATGATTTCCTTTTTTAAAAATCTGCAAACTGCAGTCTTCGTCACATTGGCAAACGATGCGGCTTCTATCCATTTTGTGAAGTAATCAATGACCACAAAAATGAACCAGTGTCCATTGGAAGCTTTTGGAGAGATTGGCCCTATAACATCCATGCCCCACGTAGAAAAAGGCCATGGAGAAGTCATGACGTGAAGGGGCAAAGGGGCTACATGAATTTTATCACCGTAAATTTGACATTTGTGGCATTTTCGTGCGAAATTAATGCAGTCGCTTTCCATCGTCAGCCAGTAATATCCGAGTCTCATAATCTTCCTGGCCATAGTGAAACCATTGGCATGTGTCTCGCAAATTCCCTCGTGGACCTCTTTAAGTATTTTTCTAGCTTCAACAGCATCTACACATCTCAAGAGCACCTGATCTTTTCCTCTTTTGTACAGGATGTCCCCATCAAGAACGAATCCCGCTGCCATTCTTCTGATTGTTCTTTTGTCGTTCTCATTTGCTTGTTCAAGATACTTTTGATTCTTGATATATTCTAAGACATCATGGAACCATGGTCGTCCATCTATCTCTTTTTGAAGAGGCATTATTTCTGTTTCTCTGTTTGCTTTGAAAATTGAAGCCAAAGTGGCCACGGCATCAGCCAATTAGTTTTCTTCTCGTGGAAAGTAATTAAAAATTATTTCTTTGAATTCTTTAATCAACCCTGCCACGAGATCACTGTATTTAACTAATTTTGAATCCCTCACTTCCCAATCTCCACGGATCTGATAAATCACTAATGCTGAGTCTCCGTATACCTCTAAAGTTTGGATGTTTCGTTCAATTGCTGCATGAAGTCCCATGATACAAGCTTCATATTCCGCTATGTTATTGGTACAGAAGAAATTCAGCCTAGCAGTGAACGGATAATGGTTCCCTTCTGGTGATACTAAGACTACTCCAATCCCATGCCCCAATGCATTCGATGCACCATCAAAGCTCATCCTTCATGACTTTTCTTTTGATGACTCACATTCCTTTCCTGTAATGCACATTAAGTCTTCATCTGGGAAATCAAATTTCAATGGCTCGTATTCCTCCGTTGTTCGAGTTGCTAAGAAGTCAGCTATTACACTCCCTTTTATCGACTTTTGGCTCACATAAACGATGTCATATTCTGATAGTAAGATCTGCCATCGTGTCATTCTTCCTGAGAGTGCGGGTGATTCCATCATGTACTTTATTGGGTCCAAATTTGAAATTAGCCATGTCGTATGATACAGCATATATTGCCTGAGTCTCCGAGCTACCCAAACCAGAGCGCAGCAGTATTTTTCTATGGACGAATACTTTGCCTCATATTCAGTAAACTTTTTGCTGAGGTAGTAGATCGCCTTTTCTTTCTTTCCTGACTCGTCGTGTTGCCCCAGTACGCAACCCATTGAATTCTCGAACACAGTCAAATACAATATCAATGGTCTTCCCGGCATTAGCGGTACTAGCACTAGAGGATTAGACAAAAACTATTTTATCTTGTCAAAAGCCACTTGGCACTCCTCGTTCCATTCTCCGGGATTATGTTTTCGAAGGAGTCGAAAGATTGGGTCGCATTGGTTGGTAAGTTGAGCGATAAATCGGGCGATGTAGTTTAATCTCCCTAAAAATCCTCTGACTTCCTTTTGCGTGCGCGGGGGTGGTAACTCTTGAATGACTTTTATTTTATCTGGATCAACTTCAATGCCTCTCTCGCTGACAATGAAGCCAAGCAATTTTCCTGAGGTAGCCCCAAAATTACATTTGGATGGATTGAGCTTTAGCTGGAACTTTCTCAGTCTGTCAAACAACTTCTTCAGGTTCGTTACATGCTCTTCTTCCCCTCGAGACTTAGCAATCATATCATCGACGTAGACCTCTATTTCTTTATGCATCATGTCATGAAATAACGTCACCATAGCCTTCTAATATGTTGCCCCAGCATTCTTTAACCCAAATGGCATCACCTTGTAGCAGAATGTTCCCCACATTGTTACGAAGGTAGTTTTCTCCATATCCTCAGGGGCCATCTTGATCTGATTATACCCTGAGAATCCGTCCATGAAAGAAAACAATGAATGTTTTACTGTGTTATCCACCAACGTATCAATGTATGGTAAGGGAAAATTATCTTTAGGACTTGCTCGATTCAGGTCACGATAATCCACGCACATTCGTACTTTTCCATCTTTCTTTGGTACCGGGACTATGTTAGCCACCCATTCTGGATATTTGGAGGCTTGTAGGAAGCCAGCATCAAATTGCTTCTTGACTTCCTCTTTTTATCTTCAACAACATCTCAGGCCTCATCCGTCTTAGCTTTTGTTGAATGGGCTTGCGTTCTGGCTTTAATGGGAGCTTATGGACCGCTACATCTTCATCCAATCCTAGCATGTCCTGATATGACCATGCAAATACATCTTTGTACTCGCGGAGCAAAGCTATCAAATTATGCCTGGTGCCCCCTGAAATAGAAGTCCCAATCTTCACTTCTTGCTTCCTTTCTTCAGTTCCCAGATTTATTGTTTCAACAGATTCTTGATGAGGCAAAATCTGTTTATCCTCTTGTTTCACCATTCTTAGCAAGTCAGGGGATGAGACATAGTCTTCAGCATTTTCTTCGACTTCAAATTCTCCTAAACAAACAGCCTTCTCAAAATCGATTTCAAGGCTCGTAACGGGTTTGTTCATGCTGTTGATATCCAAGCACCTGAAAGTTGAATGGAAAAGGAAACTATAGAGGGGCATCCAAGTATTAGAACCAACAAATGAAATGTTATGGCATGGTATGAGGCAAATGTACAGATAGGCTATGAAATGAGGGGATGATTATGAAATTAGTGATGATGCGAAAGATCGTGATAAAATGCATCTTCATTGATATTCATTTAAATGATAAAGAGTGAATGCAAGCTCTTACAAAAGAGTTCTATTATATCTAAGGACACAATAGAGGGTTAATGTTTGAGCATTACTCTGAAGACTTATAAACTACAAGAAGGTCCTCGGCAGTCCAATTGTTCAACATGAAACCCGGGGGACAAGGGCGTATCTTTGAGACGTCTTTACTCGCGTCAACTCCTTTGTCAATGACATTTATACTGATATTCTGAAAACCCTCTTCGATCATTAACATTGTGCTTTGTGCACTATACTGCCCTGGGTATATCATTCCCGCAGACGTAAATATTCTTGACAAAGGAGGGAATTCTATGGGCTCCCATTCTGGTTCTCGGCCTAGTGTTCTCGCGATCCTTCTTTCCTGATCTTTCTTCCACTACTTTCTTCTTTGACGCATGTCCGGCTGGAACCCTAAACCGTATCGGGCCTTGTGATGTACTGGCTTTAGAGCCCTGACTATTCCTTGCAGGTACCTTCCCAAACCTTTCCTTGCTCGGGCTCCCTTTCCTACAGTCAACTTGACACCCATCTTGGTATTTCTCGATAGTTTTGGCTCGGGAATTCTGTTTCCCTCAGCGACGAATGTGGCATTGACAAATTCAAGAGATCGGAAGGAACATTCCAGAGCATCTTTACTCACTTCAATATATGGTGCGTCAACAGAAATAGATGCTACAATGTCTTCTTCTCCCTCGACAGTAACCAAATAGCCATCCATAATAAATTTCACCTTTTGATGGAGGGATGATGGGACTGCTCCAGCAGAATGGATCAAAGGTCTTCCCAAGAGACAATTGTATGATGGTGTAATGTCCATGACTTGAAACTCAACATCATATATGTAGGGACCCACTTCTAGAGGGATCTTGATTTTTCCCATAACTTCTCGTCTTGTTCCATCGAATGCCCTTACTGTAGAATGGCAGGGCCTTAGATAGGACAAATCCATCGGAATCCTGGAAATTGTGGCCAAAGGCATGACATTGAGTGCCGATCCATTGTCGATGAGCACGTTCGGTATTATATAGCCCTTACAACGGGTTTTGATATGCGCTTTCACTGAGCCTCTACCATTGGGCGGTATTTCATCATCACTAAAAGAAATGAAATTATCCGCATTCAAGTTGTTCATCCATCTATCCAGTGTTTCAACGGATACATTGTTTGCCACATAAGCTTGATGTAACACTTTCAGCAGAGCGTTCCGGTGTGGCTCTGAATTCAACAGTAGAGATAATACCGAGATTCGCGATGGCTGCTTACTCAATTGTTCTACCACATTGTACTCACTGTGCTTGATAAATTTTAAGAATTCCTGTGCTTCCTCTTCGTCCCCAGGCTTTTTAGCTTCTTGTTCAGGCACAGTTTCATGCTGCTCTTCGGTCACGTGCATCGGTGCTTTTCCTTTCTGTTTCAAGTCACTGTTCTATTTTATCTCCTTCGAATAACATCTTCCACTACGAGTGAAATGACCTACTTCCTCAACGCTTCCAGTCATGGCTTTGGGTTTTTCATCTTCAGGTGTGACGATATTAACGTCATATTTCCATGGTACTGCTTTATTGTCCTTGTAAGGGAAAGGAGACGGTACTTCAATTATCATTTTTGGTTTCACCAGTTTCTTGCATCGTAATGGTGCTATACTTCTTTCTCATTGGCCTCTCCTTCATTAATGATCTCAATCTCCTTATTATCTATCCGTTCTTGCAGTAACCTTTTAAATTCCTCACATGATTGAATGTTGTGCCCTACAATTCCATGAAAATCACAAAAAAATTGACATTATTTTCTGAGATTATCGTCGGGGCGACAGAGCAATCTATTCTTGACCAGTGCCTCCCAGATTTTCTGCAAAGGCGTCCTTATTTCTGAAACACATCTTCTGACTCGCCATTCATCTTCTTTCCCCACTGTGCTTACATTCCCTTCAGTATGGTTAGGGAACGGGTTCCCAGTTGCATTACTGGCACTATCGAATCGTAGGATACCCGCATCAATTAGTCCTTGAACTCTCCTCTTAAAGGCTAGGCAATTTTTCGTGGAATGTCCCTGGTTTCCCGCATGGTATTCACAACTAGCGTTTGGGTTGTACCATTTCAGGTATGGGGGCCTCAAGGGTGCCATATAATGTGGGGATATCAATTGCTTCTCCAAAAGTTTTGGGTACAGTTCCCCATATGACACAGGAATAGGGGTAAATTGTAGTATCTCGGAATTGGGTTTTGCTGGCCTCTGCTCGTTTTTGGGTTGACCTTGGGTGGGTATTGTATTTTGTGGGAATATGGCAGTTGGTCTCGGGTTACTTGCGGCGTAAATGGGGTAAGAAGAGTAAGGAGGCGGTGTTTGGTAGTAAGGGGTTTGAGGAGGGTAATAGAAATTCGGAGGTGGATAATTTCGAGGTTGGGGTTGGTTTGATATGGGTTAGAGGCATAACGGCTTCCCATTCCCACCATGTGGGTTTCTGGTTCTTTCTTCTTCATGGGCGCTGCCCTTCTTGAACTTTCTTAACCTTCCATTCTACCGCTCTTGACGGCATTCTCTATAAGCTCACCGGATATTACAATATCCGCAAAGTCTTTCGTGGCACTTCCCACTAGTTTGTCATAAAACGGTGTTTTCAAAGTGTTGATGAAAAGAACGGTTATCTCCGTTTTTGTTAGTGGGGGTTCTACTTGGGCTGAGACATCCCTCAATCTCTGCGCATACTGTCTAAAAGTTTCTGACGGCTTTTTCTCCATCATTTGCAAAGTCATCCGGTCTAGTACCATATCCGATACATGCTTGTATTGCTCACAGAATGCTGATGCCAAGTCCTTCCAAGATCGGATCCTTTCCCTACTAAGCTGGTTGTACCACCGAAGAGCCGATCCTACTAGACTATCCTGAAAACAATGTATGAGTAGATGGTCTTCATTTACGTAACCAGTCATTTTTCGGTAAAACATGACAAGATGCGCCTTTGGACATCTCGCGCCATCGTATTTTTCGAAATCAGGCACCTTAAACTTTGGAGACAGAACTAGATCGGGCACCAAACTGAGCTCTTTAGCACTTAGTGCAGAAAAGGCTTTAGTACCCTCTATTGCTTTGAGTCTCTCCTCTAAGCTCCTATACTTCTCTTGAGCCTCATGAACGTCCATTCTCAACCTGGCTATTTCCGCTGGATCATCCAAATCTGGAATAATTGGATCACCAGGATTAGCCTTAGAATTTGATATGAATATTCCTTACCCTAAATGAGTACGTGGCACCGGCCGTTGCTCTGGGTCTATGGGTTCTCCTTGGGTGTACCCTCTTTGTGCTGCGCGGGCGTGTGGTGGAGTGAATCCGGGGGGATAGAGCGGGTCTTGATTGTGATTAACTCTTGACCGAGATTCCTCGATGTCAGGGCTCTGCATGGGTCCCTTTCCTTTAACTAAAGCTGACATCATCTCCATCGTCTTGGCCATTTGATCCTTCTGTTCGAGCGATTCTTCTCGTGATCTTACCATTAAGTCTCTCGTCTCTTGCTGTGACCTAGCTAATTGCTCTTGTAATTCCTTTTGGATTCTTTCCGTTCTTTCAATCCTTTCATTAAATTCAGCCTCCATTGTTCTAGTTTGCCGATGCGTTCTATACGAGTGGCGTGGTTCCAGTCTTGTGGTATTGCAACTGCGAATTGTACGTTTTAACCTCAGCGAACGAGTATGGGATATGCAATGAATGAATGGATGCATGAATGAATGCATGAATGTCAAATGAATGTCAGTCATGAATGAATATGCAAAAATTTGGTGTTAATTTCAAGATAGCCCCTATTTAGGCATTTCTTTAATCAAATGAGTCTATTACACAACGTTTCGGTCACTCGTATAATTGACTCCTCCATTAGAAACCCGTTTTTGGCGACCAATATCTAATCAACACCTTCCTAACAAGATGCCTTCGATGCATGATGAAAAATAGAAATACAGACACACGACCTTGGTTAGCGCAACACATATAAACAGAGAAAAACTGTGGAAAATCTAACAAATTAAACTACTTGGTCCAGTGGGCTCGATTCCCTTGCTTAGAAAGCACAAATGTAAAAGAAATAGAAGGTAAGATGTGCTTTTCCCGTGTACTTATTTCAGTGACTACTAAACGAACGGAGGTTCGGCATGGCTCTAGTTGGATGGCTCGTATGGTTCACTATATGCGGTTTTGGTTCTAGATTTGTACTCGAATCGTTTGCACTGTCATCTACTAAGATTAGTACAGAGCCTCGGTCATGGCCCATATAGGCTTACGAGATCAATTCGAGGGATTACATTTACTTATGCCTATGCGGAGGGACAAGTTAACTCACGAAAGCATAAGTCATATGTAACCCGAAAGTATTCACTAGCCTGTGCGGAGGAACGAGTTAACTCACGAAGGCGTAGCGTTTACTTTCACTTAACAGGGACGGAGCCCGGGTATAGAGCTCATGTTATGCAACAAAAATGCACGTGCACGGTGTGTGGGGAGAAACTTGCAAACCTTTTCTCTTTATTTAAAACTAAAAACTAGAATCGTAAAAACTTAGAGCTGAAAAACGGATGATAAACAAGTTAGGAAAATATTTACAACACGATACAAATGATTCTTCGAAATTTAAAATTTTAAGGATCACGACTAAATATGTTTTTGAACAAGGAATTTTTGCAAATTTTAATGACACATGCTTAACTCGACTCGACTCTCAAAAATGGAGGTCCCCAGCGGAGTCGCCAGCTGTAGCGACGTAAAAATTTCTGCTTTCGGTCACTAATTAAGGCGATTATTTGAAAATTTAAAAACTGACTTTTGATTTTATTAAAAAATGGAGTCGCCACCGATCTTTTTTCTAGGTGTGACCGGACACCTAATAAATCATCTTTTTTAGAAAAGAAAACTTATTCTTGCACAAAAATGAAGGCCGAATTTAGGTCTACGTCAAAAGCCAGAGTAACGTTGGGTTCGGGAGTCGGTTACGCGCGAGGAAGGTATTAGCACCCTCGCGACGCCCAAAATTGGTATCTTATTAAACACGCGTTGTCTTTAATTTCACAGAACGAATTCAATTTAATATTTAATCATGATCCAATTAAAAAATGAGAATTTTTAAAACACGAAAATTTTGAAAACACGAAAATTTTTGAAACCTGAATTTTTTTTTTAGAAAAACACGAAAAATTTTGGAAACACAAAAAGTTTACAACACTAGAATTTTGACAAATTACCTATCCTCATCTGCATTTTAAAAATAAAATTTGATCACTTACCAATAATCACAAAAATAAATATCCTATTTCAAAACAGGAGAATTTTTAAAATTTTTGATTTTTTTTAAAAGGACGTCCCATTTTTAACACGAGCCAATGATATTCACCCAACATAGCGATGAAATCAACGACCTTATGTTAAATCGATACGTTGCCTTATTTATTGAAATTAATTAGAATATGAGAAAAAAATATTCCTAAAGTGAGAAATTAAAAATAGATAAATGACGCAAAAAATGATATCATTAATGAAAAATATTAACATGGAATACTAGAATATTAGAATAACAATAATAATGATATTTACAAAAAATAAAAATAAAAACAAATCATGTACTAATAATAAAATAGGAAAAATGATATATTTGGTAATAATAATATGTACAAAAAATATACATATATATAGGCATATAATAAAAGTATGTAATAATAATATCTACAATAAAAGAAAATATTAGGAAACGTACATAAAAAATATATACATAATATCAATATAATATATACAATATACACATATGATAAAAAAACTATTAATATGTACATGTATATCTATATACACATTGAGTAAAAGTACTAATGCTAACAATATTAATAATAAATATAATAATAGATATATATGCATATAATAGTAAGAAACGAAACATAAAGAATATATATAGCTAAATATAATATAATAATAACAATATATAAAAATAATAGTGATAACAATATTACATATATAACATGATTAATATTTAAAGCTGAATTAAATAGCAAAATAATATGAAATCCAAGGTAAATACGAAAAATAAATGAAAAAGGACCAAAATTGGATTAAAATCAAAACTTTGGGGCTAATTTTTTTAAAAAATATAAAGGAGAAAGGACCTATTAGAACGCACATAAAACTGTGGGGGACCAAAAACACAATTAATCCTCCCCTCAAAACATAACATAGCAAAAGGGACTAAATCGCAAAGCGCTACATACTTTAAGGCCAATTTTTGACAAAAAAAATCATTTTGAAGAGAGAAAGAAAAAAAAAAGAAGGGAGAAAGAAGAGAGAAGGGAGGGGGGAAAAGGAAATCCAGCTAAGGGGGGCCGATCACCGGCCGATCGTCGGCCGCAGCCCGTCGCCGGCCACCGCCCACGGTGGCCGAAAAAGGTAAAAAAAAATTTGTAACACCCCAAACCCGACCTAGACATTATGACCGGATCCGGTGCGCCACATCGATGCGTTCAAAACGTTCCGTTTTACTTAGTTTGGAAAACTTAGTTGGGGTTGTAGAAGATACTTTTTAAAGTAGGTTAAGATGAATAGAAGCTGTGCACCAGGTAGGAAACCAGGAAAAGAGGAGGTGAGTTCGTCGGACTGCTTAAGTACCAAGCTCCCTTCAGATCCAATCCTAGACATGCACACCACCATTGCCACACCTTAACGACTCGTATAATTTTGAGAAAACCGTCTGGTTATGTCTATCTTAAGAAAATGATTAAGTTTGAAAACGTTTGCTTGGAGGAAGTCTTACTTGTAATCGTGTTATTTTGAAATCCCTTAATGTTTTTGAAAACGCGTCCTAAAGCTAACTCATTTTCCTTAGTCATCATAGTTTTTTTCATCATAGTAAAATAAAATAATAAAAGTAAAACAAAACCATAAAAATAATTAAAAGGCCTTATTACACTTAAAACCCAAAACCATAGATGAAATTAAAAGGACGTCCAGTTCACCAGAAAGAAACCATGTTCGTAGAAACATGTGGCCAGTCCAAATCCCTCACAGCTCCAAGCCCACTATGGTTGAGGATTACCTGCGAGGATGAAAATAAGGGGTGAGTTTTGGAAAACTCAGTGTGTAATTCAACCCAACCATAGCCTAAATCAGTTCAAACCACAGAGACAGAATAAGTTGGCCTCAGCCCAGAACAGATATCAGAATAAAGCCCGTAGGCCCAGAACAGATATATCATGCTTATGCAGAAACCCAACCATATCTAACCACATACACCCCCATACCATCCTTTCACCATGTGGGGAGACTACTCGACCCACCCAACCGCTACACGCCACAGAAATATGCAGCATGGCTGCCAGATACAGAAAATGTGACAGAGTCACCAGATACAGATATTTTGTGGCAGTGCCACCAGAACAGATATACGTGGCAGGGCCACCAGAACAGATAATTTGTGGCAAGCCACCAGGACGCTTCCTCCATAATATAACCCATGTCCCCATGCAACACATATACATTCATGGCATACATCATACAGATTTAATTCATCATGCTTTTCAGACAAAATTAACCCTAGGGGTATAAAGGTCATTTTGCATACATAGGGGTATAATGGTAATTTTGCATACATAGGGGTATTCTAGTAAATCTAACTATTTCTAAGGTTTTCATGCATATCGTAGCTATTACGTTTAGCCAAAAACACTTACCGAGCGTTCTTACCGAATTGGGCCCGTTGGCCCATTAACCCAGTTTTGGCCCATTAAGCCCAAAATATCAAAACGCACGAAATAGCGCGTACTGCAGTTTTATCACTTTTGATTACCAGTAATAATTACCCATACGTCTTACGAGTATTCGCACACTTGCAAGTTCCCAAAATACCGGCTTTTCGGCATTTCGGCTTTTCGACTTTTGCCGATCTAGCCTATGAAAGGGTGTCAGTTACACACCTGATTTGTGATGACTTGCTGACAAGATCCACGCACGAACTGCCTACAATTACGTTGCTACAATTCTTAGATTGCAAATCACAACACTAATCTCCATAATTACTTACCCATATTCGACTCTGTCCCTAAAAGCCTTTAAAACTTTACCTTCTTGCCGAAATCCGATGGCTAGATCCAAGTCTGATCGCTCCAAAGATCCAAGCCTTCGATCCAACACTTGAGAAGACACTAATCATCAAAATAAATCATCGGTTAAAGACCCTTTATGCCCTATGCCCAAATCGATAGCCTCCCTAGATTTTAGGGACTTCGGCTTTTTCCTAACTTGAAAAATAAGACTAGATTTCGAGTGATGAGCACTTACCACTTATTCCTTCTTGCTTTCCACATAGATCTGATGCAGATTCAACCTTTAAACGACGGTAAACTTGAATCTAGAAGCTTTGAAGTTTTGGCTACAAGTCCCTAACTCTATAGTAGTTTCGGCTTTTCTAGGTGATATAGAAAATAATGATTTGAGGCTATAACCCTGGGTAATGTTGTCGACAGATGCTAGGGGTTTAGAGGAGAGGAATGTTGGTAAAAAAGGAACACATATTGAGGAATATGGCTTTGGAAAAACGGCACAAGAATATAGCTTTCGGGATTTTGAGATTTGAGGTTCGGCTTTAGTCTAAGAAAATTAATGGAGGAAAGTGATGTAGAGTAGGGTGGAGATGGACAAGAGGTTTGAAAGGTTCGGCTATGGAGAAAGAGAATAAGAAGAAAGCAAAAATGGCTAAAGGGAGAAGGTGAGAAAAGCAGAAAACGGCACAACTCCCTCCCTATTGCCGAATTTATACTGGCACTTTAACCTAGCCGAATTTACCCCCTAAAGAAACCCTTGGCCGGCCACCTCTTGCTCCTCAAGAGTCCAAAATTTGGCCAACACAGCTCACCCCAATCAGCTCCTAGATTTCCTCCCTTATCTCTATCCTTATTCAATCCCCTTATCCTCTTAAACTCTTCCTGACAGACTTTTATTTCAGTTCCATCACTTCCCTTTCCTGTACATAAAAATTAATCACTTAATTTGCTGTCATTGTGACTTGAACCTGGGTCCTCCCCAAGCTTCCACATGCCACTACATCCTTCCCAGTGGCGTCACATGCCACTTTACCACTTGCTTCCTTGCGATCTATTTTTCACAAATAATTCCTAAAAGCCCAATTTATCAGAACCCCTTTCTCTTATAGAATTAAATTTAATTAAAACTACCGGGTTTTATCCTTAGCTTGGGCCTTCTAGAGGCCCACCAACATGATTAATCCTACACATAACAAACAGAACACAGAATTTTAAATTTTACAACTTTTACAGAATTCCCGAAAATTGGGGTGTTACATTTTTTTCTTAACAATATATATATATAAAGAAGAAAAAAAAACAACACAAAAAAAGAAAGAAAAAAGATTCGAAAGAAGAGGAGAAAAAGAAAAAATGCAATCTTTTTATTGATGTTTCTTTTGTGTTCAAAATTTGAAAGGATTTTTGTGTTTGTCTCCTTTTTCAATCTTTGTAAAATCCCCCCCTTTACATGATTTTTGAATGGCTTTTTATAGCCATCTTTTACATGATTTTCTATTATTTATTTTTCTATTTTGTAGGTGATGGTGGTAGCAATGGATATCAAAAATGGGAGGAAAAATGGGGCAAGTGGGAAAGTGGCTAGGTGGCTAGGGTTTCTTGGTTTTTATTTTTTAGGGGGGTTAGGTTTTTTTTGGGGGGGCTTAATGGGCTTTTGAATTGGGTTTAATATTTGAGTTTTGTAATGGGTTTGTGTAGATGTAAATGGGTCATGGGTTAAGGGTTTTAGTGGGTTTAGAGGTTTGGTTGGGTTTTGATGTAATCGGGCCTGGGCAATTTGGGCTTCTACAGAGAGGATGTATGACCAAGCAGTGTTAATTTAGGGTATATTTGATTGATTTTAGCGAAAGTTACAATAAAATTTTACACATATCGAAAAATAATTTTTTTCATGGATTAATACAAAATTTGCTAGGTTGGTATTAAATTATTTTTAGCATCTAAATTTAGATTCTATCACACTTTGATACTTCAATAATATCTTGGATAGAATTTGATGGTGTGGCATCAGTAACAAATAATACAATGCTACGTAGCACCTTCATATCATTAGTCTTAATAATTTTTTTTGAAAATATATAAATTTATAAAAGAAATTATAAAAATAATTTCATGTTGAGAATGATCATGAACAAATTGTTGTCCAGATTTAGATGAACCTGGACACTAGTTATTCCATATTCATTCTGGATTCGAGTTTTTTAGTAATTTTATTTATTCTTAATTTTTTAAAATATTAATTTTTTATGTTTTTATTTTTAAAATTATAAAAAAAATAAAATATAAAAAAATGTATTTTTAAAATATCTAAATTTATAAAAATTATTTCATGTCAAGAATGAACCTAATGTTTATCTAGTTTCAGATGAACTTGGACAACAACTTGTCCAAATTCTTTTTGGAGTGATTTTTTTAGTAAATTTATATATTTTTAATTTTATCAAGTTTTTAAATTATTATTTTAAAATTAAAAAAAGCATGAAAATTATTTTTTAAAAAATATATAAATGTATAAAAAAATTTATTTCACGAACATTGACAAATAATTATCTAGATTTTGAAGAATATGGACATAATTTTATCTAGATTCATTTTTAAACATGTTTTTCTAGTAATTATATATATTTATAAAAAATTAATTATACAAATATTGTAATAAATAAAATCAAATACTAACATATTAATACTTTATAAAACCTCCATGACATAATAATTTATTAATAGTAACAAATAAAAAAAATTACAAAAAAATTACAAAAAAATTACAAAAAAATCTTGTCTAGAATGAAACTAGACAAAATGACATCTAGAATCTTTTGAATCTGAACTTCTATTTCCCCATGTTATTTTGGATGTAAAATATTTTTTATAATTTAAAAAGTGGATGTTGATATTTCAAAGAATGTGAACGTGACTTTGTCAAAAGATTCATTTTAAACAGTAATTTTATATATTTTAAATTTTTAATAGAAATATTATATTTTTATATTGTTATCATAAAATAATTTGATTGTCTCTATATATTAGTATTTTATATTTTAAATGAATATATGTTATATACTTTTCCTTTCAAAAAAAAATATATATGTTCTTTTTACCGTAGTATACAAATTGTTTTTATTTTCTATGATTGGAAGGGAGACTATTTTTGACTAAAAGAAAGAGATTTATCATAATTTGTTGTTAACACTTTTCCAACAAGAAAAAGAACAAGTTTGCCTTTATATTAAAGGGGTTTTTCTTAAGTATAAAGATATTTTCTAGTTGAAAACTGATTGTAGAAAGATTGAAATAAAATTAAATACTAAAACCTCAAGAAATTAAAAAATCAGAACATAATAATATATAAATAGTAACTTACTAAAAATGTTCTGAAAATGACAAAATGATTTCTAAAACCATCTCAATCTCAACTTCCATTTGTCAAATGATGTGAAATAATTCTTATAATTCTAATAAATGGACCTCAGATTATCCATATTCATTTAAACTTACATTTTTAGTAATTTTATAATTTTTTTATAAAATGTCAATTTTTTATATTGTTGTTGTAGACAATAATTTTGATTATCTTTATACACTAGTATTTTATATTTTTAATTAAAATTATACCTGTTATATAATTTTTTTTACTGTAGTATACAAATCAATTTTAATTTTTGTGATTGGAAGGAAACAACTTTTGACTAAATGAAAGAGAATTATCAAAATTATTCCTAACCATTAGATTTTCTGTTAGAATTTTTCAAGTGGAAAGAAAGGGTTTTGTTATGAAATAAAAAAAATAAAAATAGAGAGAGTAAAAACAAACGAAATAAGAAAGTAAAGGGATAAGTATATTTTTTTTATATTACTACATTTACTTTAAGAAATAGAGCAAATTTAATACGATAATTGACTTGCCGTCAGATGTAGTAGTTAATTCGGGTCAATTCCGCACTTAAGGAACTTATTTTCTATGCAATTTAGTAATCTATATTATGTTTTCAGTATTTAAGCCTTAGGATTAAATATTAGTAAAATAAGTATTTTTTAATATATTTTATAAGTGTTGTAACCCAATAGGCTGACACGAGCCTTAGGTACTGCTAATATGTTTAATTAAGTGTGTAGGATGAAGATTTATAGGCCCAATTGACATGGAAACAAATGACAAGTGATGCACAAGCTTCTCAGGATGTCAAAGCACAAAACGAACGACACAAGGCAGAAATTGTGTTTCGTGTCGCGCCATAGACATGGTGTGGCACGACACAGGTAGTCGATTTCCTACCCAAGTATGTCGAGGTTATTTTGGTCCACGCAATCAACCTTATATGAAGACATGGGACGTGTCGAATACCGAATTTATATTATTAAAGTATTTCAATTTATTTTCTTTTGCATTTGATTTAATTATTTATTCCAATCAATCAATTTGTTACTCCATTTCTCATTCGATATCAGATCCATGATTATTCAAATTTCTTTTATCTTTTGAATCAATCGTGTTTTTCACATGATTTATTTAATTGGAATTGAGATTATGAATAGCATAAATGACTAAAACCCTTAGGACAGATTAATGAGTGGATGAGGATGTGATTAATGAAGGATTTAGGGTTTCTCAAGAGAGATTAGTTGGTATGAATTATATGTTCTTAAACCACTAGGATTGACAAACCTAGGAAGTTATCATAGGTTAGACGAGGTCGAGAGATAAGTCGAATCGAGTAAATCATAATTTATCTTGGTTGAACAAGTGAGGTCGGAAAATAAGTGAGTATAAACCAATTGATTAGTTAATTAAAGGTCGGGAGGTAATAATTGTTTAATTGGTGGCTAAGCCACTCTAAAACCCTAATCAGAATATAGTTGCAAACCCTGAAGCGAGTTAATCTTTTTGATTGGTTTTTTTATTTTTATCTTTTTTTATTTTTCTTATTTATTTATTTTTGCTATTTAATTTTTCTCCTTAATCTATTTTATGGTTTATCGTAATATAGGAATTAATTACTACTACTTAAACCTGTTATTGTAAAAAGGTTTTTGTAATTTATTCCATCTTTCATTAGGTACGATCGTCGGAATACTTTCAAGTATTTCATTGTACAAACTATATTACAATTTGACTCGTGCACTTGCGGACATCTCCGTTCTCAATTCTTATAGTTTTGGTGTTATATTTTTACTATAAACGATAACTCGTTTATAGGCGGTTAAGTTGTTGGCATCATTGTCGGGGAGGTTTCGACAATAAATTGTGAAAATATTTTTTTATAATTAATAAAATAAGTAGGAATGTTAGGACCTATAGTTACAATTTTAATTTTTGTTTATTTTTATTTTCTTTTCAAGTCGTTTGTGACCCGAAGCTTTAGCATTCCAATCGAACCATACTCAGATCTGGAGGAACTTATTAGGTGCAATCGTCAAGCAATGAACAATGATCCACTGCGGCAATTAGTTTACCTCGGGAAAACCCATTATTCCAAGATCTATGTGAGCAACAAGGTAATAACTGGGAAAAAGTCTGTAACATCCTGATATTGGGCTTAGTCAGAACAGTGGTTTCGGGACCACAAATCCGATGAGAAAAATTTTATGGTCTACGATTTCACAAAATGATTTCGTGAAAATTTCATTCGAAAATTTCGAAGTTTGGGCACTCAATTTAGTAAAAAGGACTAAATTGTAAAAAGTGCAAAAGTTGAGTTCTACATGTTAGAGGTATCAAATTGTTATGAAATTTTCCATGGGAGGTCTTTAAATGATAATTAAATCATTGTATAACTTGTTGGACAAAAATGACCTTGATTGGGTAAAATTTGAAAGAATAGTAAAAAGGGCATTTTGGTCATTTAGGGGTAAAATGAATTAAAAGACAAATTTTAAACTCCAAATGTGTCCCTTTCTTCTTGCTACAGTAGAATGTACCAAGAGCAGCCATGGTTAGGGTTTGGCCAAGCTTCCAAGCTTAATAATCAAGGAAATCGAGATTTGGGCTTAAATCGGGAAAATACAAGGTTATGGACTAGAATGGTAAATTTCCATTTCTGGATCCGAGGTAAGTTTGTACGTAAATAATTTATCGATTATTTTTATTTTATTATATTTTGTTATCATATGAAATGTGGCTGCCTATAGAATGATTATTTGTTGTAAATTGCAAATTGAAAAAGGACTATGAATAAATTGTAACATGTTGGAAAGTGAGGAATTTCCCGGTTGAGCCTTTGGAATAGAAATAATACGAATGATCTATTGTGAGGTCATGTGTGTAGTACTAAGTGCAGGCTACTACGTGTACCGAATAATTGGTCGCATGTGTAGTACTAAGTGCAGGCTACTACGTGTATCAGATGGTTAGGTCATGTGTGTAGTACTAAGTGCAGGCTACTACGTGTACCAGATAATTGGTCGCATGTGTAGTACAAAGTGTAGGCTACTATAATACCAGATAGCTTTGGCTACAAGTGTGAAAATATGTGCAGGCAACTGAGTATCAGTTATTATTCCGAAGAGTTCAACGGGAAAATCGATTAAGTAAAAATACATGTGAACATGATTATATGATGAATAAGTGCAGGTATATGTTTAAGAAATTTTTGAGCAATATGCTCAATATTTGAGTGAACTTCGATAAGACAAAATGGATTAAGTGAAATTATGTAAGAGTGAATTTTAGTAGTAAAACAGTGTTGGACAGCAGCAGTTGTGTGAATTTGAAAATTCACCAAAAATTGTGTAAGTTGAATTAAATTTCAAATAAATTATTTAATTAAAGCTTAATGAGTCTATTTTCATATAAAGGAAACAAGGGGAGCAAAAGAGTTGTATATTATTTGATGTTCTAATTTTTGTGAGACAGTGTCAGAATGAATTTGAGATCCCTTATTCTGACTTGGAAAAATTGTTAAAAATTTTAGAAAAATAATTATGGGTTATAATTTATATTTTTAGAATATTTTATGAGTCTAATTTTAATAGAAACAAACGGGAACATTATCCGAGTCTTGTACTATGAGATAAATAAATTTTAAAGGTCGAAGCTGTCAAATAGAAACATGGGAGACTTTGAATAATAAATTGTAGCTATTGGTTGGACCAAAAATTCTGAAAATTTTATGGTGGAAAGATCTATGAGTCTAGTTTCTGGGAAAATTACGGATCTTAATTTGGAGTTTCGTAACTCCAGATATAAATGATTTAGTGACTATGACTCAAGAAAGTAGCTTAACTAGAACATGTGTAAATGTACAATTGGGTTAGTTTTACTATGGAAAGCATGTTAGTAAATTGCTTATTATTATTTCATGCGAGCTTACTAAGCGTAAAGCTTACCCCCTCCTTTCCATTTCTTTTAGTATTGTCAAGTTAGCTCAGGGTTGGAGATCGTCGGAGGCAGCATCACACTATCAAGCCAACACCTTGACAGTATAAACACATATGCTAGAATTATCAAGTGAATGGCATGTATAGGGACCTAGTTTTATAACATGTGTTATTATAATTTGGCCAAATATATTGGTCTTTGAGCTAATGATTCTGACTTATAAATCTAGCTATTTATGTTATGTTTGATATTGGTGATGTGCATATGCTTGTTTGCTATGCATGGTTGGCAATATGTTATGTGTTGTTGTGAATGTTTAAGTCTGTTAACGCCTCGAACCCTATCCCGACGTTGGATACGAGTGAGGGGTGTTACAAAGTCCCAATGGCTCAGCGAACATTGTGCAAGTACACCCTACCTACATTAGATGTGGTGCGAGGAAGCATAGAATGGCCGACGATTAACGCCAATAATTTTGAGATGAAAACGGTCACGATTCAAGTTATCCAAAACAAGCTACAGTTCAAGGGCAACATGGTTGAAGACCAAAATCAGCACTTGAAGCGATTTATTCAACTATGTGACACTTTCAAGTATAATGGGGTATCCGGTGATGTTGTGCATCTTCGATTATTCTTCTTCTCCTTATGCAACAATGCGACTGATTGGTTGTACTCACTAGAATCGAGTTCCATTATAACATGGAACGATCTAGCATAAAATTTTTTCTATAAAATTTTCCTAATTAGTCAAACCATTCAGCTGAGGTGAGAAATCGTCAACTTTAAACAATACGAAGGTGAGTCCTTATACGAGGCGTGGGAGCATTTCAAGACTATGCTAAGGAAATGCCCACACCATGGACTGCAAGTATGACTTCAGATCCAAATATTCTACAACAATGTTGACGGACACATTAGATCTAGCTTAGACAAAGTATCTGGCGAATCTCTCATGTTCCATACGTACAAACGAGCTTATAAAATCATAGAAGACATGTAACACCCTATACATGGCCTGGTCGTCAAGCCCGAATATCAAGATGCCATAGCACCTGATGCGAGTCTCAAGGCAAATTTTCAGACCCATGAACGTGATGGGCTCACACTACCTCAAGGCCATACAACAATGTCAAAGGCTAAGCAAATTAAATCAAGATTCGATCAAAGATAAGATTCAAGGATGAATCTTTTTGAGGAAAGGGAGAATGATACATGCATGGATGGAGTGAAATTTATTAAATTCCAATAACCAAAGTTGCCAATTTTCAAGCTTAGGAAATCAGCAAACTTGCATGACTTTTTGGATGGGATCCTAGCATTTCTGGGTTGAGATGTCTCATGTTGTTTGAAAATCTATCTCTTAGCTTCGAAACGCATTTTGAATCACTCGATTTTGAGTTCGGGAGCTCTAGTTATGACCGTTTTAGTGAAGACTACGCGAGCAAAATTTCTAAACGGGATTATGAGGGGAACTACGAATTTCGGGCTTTTAATTCGAGTTTAAATCATATTGGGTTCAGGTTTTAGGCATAAATTTTATATATGAGACCAATATTGTATTTATCAACTTTTATTATTTTATTATTATTTTATTTCTAATTTTTGGTAATTATTAAGTATTTTAAGTTATTTAGGAGTTTTATGTTAACAAGAAAGATTTATTTAGCTAACCTATATATAGGCATTTGCATTATACACAATTTATAAAATTCATTATTATTCAACTTTTCTTTTGAGTTTATAAATTCTTTTGAGTTTCTTTTAGAAGAGTTTTAATAATCTTTTCAGATTATGAGAATCATCTTCAAATTTTTTCTTGTCAAGTGTTTTTTCTTGAAGGAGAAATTAGAACTACTTGAAGGGGGTTGTGGATTCTTCGTGTTTCTAAGACTTCTTAGGACTTCTACATATCATGTTCTATCTTTCCATCTATCTTAGTGCATTAGCAACAACAGTAAAACAAGTCTCATGACTCATAAGGTGTTGAATTTTGTTTAAATAATAAGAATTATATTAATGGAAGAAGAGCCTCTCCAATATTATTTGTATTTCTTAATTATAAGCATAATATTTGAATGATGAAGTAGTTGTAAAATTTTGAAAAATCAGAGAATAGGTTGATTTTCGGTTTGTTGTGAGAAAAAATAAATTGATTTGTTTTATAAAATAGAACAAGAATTGCGATGTCCTCCTTTTAGATATTTTATCTAATATTGCCCAATTTTATTGGTTATCTTTTTAATTACGTTTGTAACTTTTTTTTTAATATTTCATTGACATCAACTTTGAAAACGTTTATATATTTTCAACTGATATTTATAAAAATAAATAAAACATTGATAAATTATTAATCCCATGTGTATAAAATTAAATTGAAAAAAAAACTGGCTATCAAATGCATCTCTGGTTTAATATAATAATATGTGGTGGTTGGTGGTTTCCATTGCTTACAAAAATTGTTGTATGGAGTGCTGCTCTATCTTCACATGACAACAAAATTTAACATCAAACCAGATCAGATCACCCTAGTAATTGCCCACCTATCATACCTCTCATCCCGTCTTAATGTTTTTAAAAATATGTCTTGAAATCAATTTATCAATGTTATATTCTTGTTTTTATTTTATCTCTGCCCTATCTTCATGGTTAAATATTCCATTTAATGTTTCTTTAGCCCTTTGGCCATTGGGTCATACAATTAATAAATTAAAACTATATTTATTTGTTTAGCTTTCTAATTTTAAAAAAAATTATTTTAATCTTCTATTTAAATTATTTTATCATTTTTAACCCTTAAACTTGTATTTTTTATTAAATCACATCAAAATGTTGTAAAAGATAAATTTTTTTAACTTAGTTGATGTGGCGTAGATGACAAGTCAACGTTTAATTAATTTTAATTTTTTTTAAAAAGATATAAGATTTATTTTTTAAAATAAAAATCCATTTAAAGTTATTTAAAAAGTATTAATATATATTTTTATATTTTTATATTTTAAAAAATAATTAAATGATGACATGCCATTCATGTGGCAATCCACATGCATTACTACAGCAAAATAGGTTTTTAGCAGCATTTTTTGGCCCTATAGCGCCGCTTTGATAAACGCCGCTAAAATTTATACTGTTTATGTGGAAAAACACCACTATAGAACATAATCTTTAGTGACACTTTTTTTTTACAAACGTCACAAGAGAGTCGAGCATGTTGTGGCGTTTATAGCTGGAAGCGCCGCAACAGATCATGTTCTATAGCGGCGTTTGTGGGAAAGTGCCACTAACATTAACAGATTTTACCAACACATTTTATTTCATATAAAACCCGAATTTTCAACATATTTTCCTGTAACTTCAAATCTAACAACAAACTTCAAACCTTAATGATACTATCACGAAAGAAATATGTATATGATCTAAATTAATAACTGAAATAACAAAATATATTCAAGAATGCATATAATTATTAAAAAGAAAAAAGAAACACACCCATTTAACAATATCCTTGATTTAAGTTCCTTATCCCCGAAAGAAAGAACAAACCAAATCCAAAGAAAATTTAACCATAAATTCTTACATTCGACACATCTATATGCAAAAGGATCAAGGACAAAAGTATAATAGAAGTATAACAAATGACAGCTGTTTAATATTTTAGCTACCGTTCTATATTCTAAATCAGGGCTTCCAATTACAGGCGAGTAAAATCAAAGGCAAAACAAAAATCTCAGGGCTTTCAGCTTCATCTTGAGGGTTTGCTTGGTTCCTCATACCTGACAAGAAGCTACCTCTCCATGCTTATTGCCTCAATAACTGAAACTGCTTGTGGAAACGCTGTTGGTTCTAATATCCATTAGCAAAGTTCTAGTCACATTTAATGTTTCCGTAGATCCTCCTTACAAACAAATTAGAACCAAGATAACCAACATCTCCTATACATTGAAAAGGAAATCATCAAAAACCTGCATGAAGTTGAAGCAAATGATGCCATAAAACTCACCGCAAATGATTTCCAAACCAAGACAAAACATCAAAGTTATCTGAAGTGGAAACTGGTTTGGAAGAAGCCTGACATCTTGGTTTTCACATAGTAGTAGTATAGAGAGTACAAATACACATACACTGTTGTTGGGGTAGCAGAGAAAAATGATGTCCACTTCTAGTGATAGTTCTCAGCGTTTAGCAAGAAATATGTCCCCACAATTGTAACACAGACAGTTACAATGACGATGTAACACCCCCAAAATTTAAGAGTTTAATTGTGAGAATCTATAGTAATTAATTTTTGTATCTGTGGTTCTGTGCTCTGCTTCTGGGTTTAAGGTCTGGAGTGTGAATGGCATCGTTAAAAGTTTTTTATTTTCTTTAAAAACAACCTTTATCCATGTGTTAGGTGGGTAAGTGAAATTTTGGGTAAATCAGTGTCAAGAATGAGCTTGCTGGTTCACTGGTTAAGCATCTATCTGTATTTTATTCAGTTTCGAGTTCGAGTCCCATCGTATGCGTTAGGAAATATTTTTGCAATTGCCAGAAGGTGGGATAGTGGTTATTTTAAAACATTCTGAAGAATTTTATCATTCTTTTTTCTTTTTTAAAATTTAGTTTTTTTTCCTATTTTCTTTTCTTTTCTTTTTGTTCTTCTTACTGTAATTGATTTTTTCCTGAATTGGGAATCCTTCGTTGCTTGTGAGGTCGATATTGTGTAAGTTCTGTCATTATTTCTTTTTGTTTTGCATTTTCTGTTGTGTTAACACTATTTTGTCAAAACGGGATTTTGCTCGTTTGCTTGAAGTTCTGTTAAACACTCAATTGGTTACTTTTTAGGCGAGGATACTACAAGAGTCATGACTCCACCTTGTTAGTCTAATTCCCTTTGTTTCGTGTAAGGTAAGTATGCAATTTGAGTTGGGGTTGTGTCGAAAATTTCAACATAATCTTGACGGTAGGTGATTTTATGAAAATATTGAAAGCGATGGTGTTATTGATTATTGTATGGTTAATTAGGTTCTGGGTAGTCTCTGCATTGTTTTTCTGTCAACTGAAACCAGGGCGTATTAGAAACCTTAATTTTTGCAAGTTTCGATCGCCAAAAATGATGGCTATCAACGCTACACGGCCGTGTGGTTGGCCGTGTAACTCATTGTTCATCGATTTAGGGTCACACGGGCAGGGACACGGGTGTGTGTCTATGTAACACCCCTAACCCGTATCCGTCATCGAAATAGGGTTTCAGAGTATTACTAAAACATTCAAAACATTTTTCAATTAATTTACATAAATTACTATTCATTTTCCGAGATCATACATATTGTCCCATATATGGACCATCGAGGCCCAAAACGAATGTTGGAATCAAATTGGGACTAAATTGGAACTCAGGGAATTTTTTGCGAAATTCCAAAATTTTTCCTAGGTGCAGGGTTCACATGCCCATGTGGTTTAGGGACACGCTCGTGTGATCAGCCGTGTACTACACATGCCCGTGCCCCTAACCCGTGTAACTTTTTGACTTTTAAAGCATGAAGAAATTGAAGTCACACGGCCAAGTCTTACGCCCGTGTTTTTATTTTCAAAATTTAGGTGCAAATTTCACATGGCATAACACGCCCATGTTCAAGGCCATGTCAACCACACGGCTAAGACACACGCCCGTGTCTCTGCCCGTGTGCCCAATTCTAAGCATTCTGTTTCTCATTTTTAAGATACAGGGGACACACGGCCGCGCCATATGCCTATGGGACAGGCCGTGTGTCACACACAGCCAAGACACACGCCCGTGTGCTAGCCTGTGTAGACAAAAACAAACCATTTCCTAGCCTCATTTGTCACCCAAATTTACTATGTTTCTACACTAAACTTACCAGATACAATCCAACCATTCCATGCATCCATCTCAAGCAAATTTCATCATTTACAAGGCATACCACTACATGCATACATGTTCAAAATTTTACCTTGGTTTAATCCATATGTTAAACTTACTAAAAATAATCACTTAATATATATATAAAGCTAGCATAGCATGACATTACAAATATATCAAACAACCATTACTAGCCATTCCAATGGCTAGATTACAAACATCATCATCAAGCCATAATTGGCCAATTAAGCTTATACATGCCATTATAACAAAATGAAATTTCTATTTATACCAACATGAGATAGTGGATAGTGTGATGACTGCACCAACCGACTTCCAACATTCGCGAGCTTTGCGCACTATAAGACAGGGAAAAATAAACAGAGTAAGCATTTTATGCCTAGTAAGTTCGTATAACAAAAAATAAACTTACCAGTCTTATTTATTAACACAAGCACACATAAATATATATTCCATCAATTTTGGGTAGCTACCTAAACACATACACTTATTCAAGCATGTTAGTCACATAATCTCACATGAATATCAAGTAAACATAGATGGGCTCATCACATTACAAGCTCCATAAATTTTACACCTTTCCTTGATTCAAGATTCCCTTTTTCGTTGAACTATTGAAATACTGATGGGCTTTCGGTTAGTATACTCAAAAGTACCCCTTTGGGCACAAACTTAACAAGCACACTCTTGAGCCACATGTTATGTTATAGGATTACCAATCCAAGCTAAATCCTTTTTAGGGCATATGCTCTAAAGAGCTAAATTTTGATTGCCCGTCCGGGCTAAATCCAATCTATAGCATAGGCTCAAGCGAATTATATCTGGATTACCCGTCCAGGCTTAATCCTTCTAACAACATGTGGAATATTGTTCTCATTCAAGCATATCACCTTAATGTATGTTATCTCGTTTCAACATGGCAATTCCTCCACATTTCACAACTTATGATTACTTCATAATGTATGTTATCTTGTGCGCATCAACACAAACATACAATTAAATTCAAGCATTTAACATACATAGTTAAGTTACACGAACTTATCTTGAAAATGGTTTGTTTTTGAATTTCAACTAATCCGAAACCTTTTGCTTTACTCGATCTAGTTCCGTAGTTGGTCTTTTCGGATCTATATAGATAAATTTGACTATTAATCTATCAAATTTCATATACATTTGGATTCTATTGCATCCTAGGTAAAATTACTATTTCGCCCTATCTTTTTCAAAATTTTAGATTTTGTCCCTAGGCTCGGAAAATGAAATTCATGAAATTTAACCTTCTTTCCATGCCTAGCCAAAATTTATAAACAACATTTACAACACACATTTTTTTTTACAAAATTTTAGAAATTTTCATGAGTTTTTACCATTTTTCATTTTAGTTGCTAAATCAAGTTTTCATCAAAAATTACTTTGTAAAAGTTATTTATCTATGAACAAACTTTCATTTTCTACCATAAATTTCTAATTTTCAGCATATTCATCAATGACCCAAATTTCATACCTTGATAACTTTTCAAATTAATCCCCTAAATTGATAAATTAAACTATCCCGGTTTCAAAAATATAAAAATATTAAAAATGAGACTTGATTTCATACCTTTTCAAGCTTGGTAAGTTGTCTTCCTCTCTCCTAGGGTTCCATGGAAATTTTGGAGAAGATGATATGAAATTAGATGGATATTTTTTTTATTTAATTATCATCTTTTAATTTTAGTGATTTCCAATTTAGTCCCTTTCTTTTTCTAATTTTTCCATGTATGAGTCATTAAAATATCTACTAACTACCCTTCAATGGTTTAATTACCATATAAGGGTATTAATTTTTGAATTCTATAGCTATTTCATACCTATAGCTACTAGATTTCAACTTTTGCATTTTATGAAATTTAGCCTTTTACTTAATTAACCACATAATCGATAAAATTTTCGTATCAAAATTTTCATATGACCTTCCTATCATGATGCCAACCATAAAATAAAATAAAATAAAATAAAATAAAATAATTTTTATTTTTAACTCAGATTTGTTGTCCTGAAACCACTGTTTCGATCTCACCGAAATTGGGTTGTTACAGTCTGGGCCATGTGTGGCCATATTAGTGTATTTTTCGCACAGGCAATGGACACGGGCGTGTGTCAGAGATGTGTAACTCACTATTTGTGGTACAAAACCACACGAGCAAGGCACACGAGCGTGTGTATTAGCCGTGTAACTCACTGTTTGTGGAATAAAACCACACGGCCAGGCACACGGACGTGTACCCAGGCCGTGTGTGTCACATGGGTAGGGACACAGGCATGTGTCTAGGCCGTGTAATTCACTGTTTATACTTTGGAACAATATCGGCAAGACACATGGGCATGTGACCAAGCCGTGTGACATGTTACTGGGGCTCGAAATCTATTTTTGAAGCCGTAAATGTTATTTAACACTAATACTGGCTTCCTCTTTGTATGAATGATTGAATTTGATTATATAGGAGCTGTCTGATATTCTGAGACTGATGTGTGCTTAACATAGTTCTATGTATACTATGATGCTTATTCTGAGATGGTATTGTTTTATCTTTTGGGAAATAAATTAGAATGATTGAATATTTGGTACGAATATTTGTGTTCCGCATTTACATGGGTTGAGGGTATTGCAAAGAAAGAAGTAATCTATACTGAAATAGTGGTTAAGCCACAATGTGTATAAATTTCATTCTGGCACTTCGTTTCCTTCTGATCTAGTAGCTAAGCTGCATATCTGTAAAAGTGTCAAATGGACACTCTAAGGTGTGTACGGTTAGATGGGCATTGAATGTCCTTAACAGTGTGTTTGGATGGTCGAAGACGGTGTGTAGCGGTTGGGGGTAGGATTATTGTATCTGAATTTGATCTGTACTGTATCTAGAACTGAATTTGCATATATACACATGTGTAACTAATCTGCTCCGAATCTGAACTGAAACTTTGTCTATATCGAAGCAAATATTTGAATCTAGAATTATTTTATAAGTGAGCACTAGTTAAACAATTTTTTTACACACTGAGTTCAGAACTCGTTTTGTTATTGATTGGATTTTAGGTGGATCTCATTTTTTAATGGTAATCTATGATAGTAGGACTTTGGAAGATTATGCACTAATTAATCTTTGTGATGGATATTATGTGAAACAAGGTTTAATATTATTGTGTTACTTGTGTAGTATGTGAGTATCGATGATGTAACTTCTAAACTTGGGTTGGACGTCTAGGCCAGTTTGGGTATTTCATTTAGTGGTATCAGAGCCAGGTTAGTCAACACTCGGACTGTGTTTGGACTCATAATGTATGAGAAAGTAGCTTAGTGATAATTTAGTATCTAAACTAATATAAAAACACTGAAACTTTAGTGAACGACCGAGCCTCCGATGCTGACCCTATAAGTATGTCTATTTTGTTATAAAGACTATAATACTTAAACTGTTGTGGGTAAAATGTTTTGATGTGAACTAGTAAAATCACCCAACTGGAAGTCTGAACTGATCTGTGCATTTTGACATTGTAGCTAGATTGCTATAATGAGTTTGTGTAATAGTCGTAGATGTGGTATGTGGGGGCGTCGAGGACACCGAAGAGGAGCTCAAGCAAAGTCACAGACCTCTATGGTATGCCCAATCTGGAGACCAGAAAGACTGTTGGTACTCCTACTGCTGAGACAGAGTCTCAGACTTTGACGGCTGGGGATGACGCACTGTTCCAAGCCATGATTCGAGCATTGAAGAGAGTCGTAGGGACTCATTCGGGATCGGGATGTCGAGGGTCGATTATTGAATGACCTGGTCAAATAGGGAAAAATTATTCAGGGGCGTCATAGGGGTCGCTCCTACTGTTATGGAATATTGACTCGAGGCTACCGAGCATATTATGAAAGATCTTGACTGTACTCCCACTTAGAAATTGAGGGGTGCCGTGTCCCTACTCCGAGACAAAACTTATCAGTGGTGGCTGACTGTTGAGCAAGGTGCTCAGCCTGAACAAGTGAACTGGGACTATTTCAAGAACGCCTTCCAGGGTAAGTATGTGGAGGCGAGTTATGTTAAGGCTCACCGATGCGAGTTTATGAGCCTAATTCAGGGTGACCGATCTGTGGTGGAATATGAAGCTGAGTTTCTACGACTGGGCAGGTATGCACAGACCTTGGTAGCATTGGACTACACAAGTGCATGAGGTTCGAGGAAGGAGTGAGATATGATTTGCTGGTCCTAATTACTCTTTAGAGAGAGCGAGTTTTTACGGTCTTAGTTGACAAAGCAAAAATAATAGAAGAAGTGAAGCGTACTGGGCACGAGCGACGTAATCGTGAGAAGGCTCAGAATAAGATTAAGAGGGATCCGAATCTGTCTGGTTCTAGTCAACGTCCTAAGAAGCTGACGATATTTGATAAGCTACCGAGAGCCGAGACACTAGTAGTAGTGACTGAGATTCAACTGTGCAGTGATTGTGGGAAGCACCATTCGAGCGAGTGCTGGAGGAAATTAGGAGCATGTCTTCATTATGGGTCGATAGAGCATCAAGTTAGGTATTGCCCTCGTCGACCAGATCTAGTGGCAACTGCGGCACAGACTCCAACTCCAAATTCTGTTCAGCTTTAGAGAGAGGTTCACCAACCATCCAGGGGTCGTGGTATTGGTTGGGGTGGTAATGGATCTGGGAGAGGACAGCGGACACTGGGGAGAAGTGTGGGTCAGGCTGAGGCTCGTCAGCCGGCACTGGTTAGATAAAACAATTAAAATAAATAACTAAGATAATTAAAATAGAATAATAAATCTACGATTAGAACAATAATAAAGAAATTAAAGAAGATAGATGGAAAGATAGAACGTGGTATGTAGAAGTCCTAAGAAGCCTTGTAAACACGAATAATCCACAACCTCCTTCAAGTGGCTCTAATTTTCCTCCAAGAAAGAAAACTTGGCAAAGAAAAGTTTGAAGATGATTCCCACAATCTGAAAATATTGTTAAAACTCTTCTAAAAGAAACTCAGGAGAATTTATAAACTCAAAAGAGAAGTTGAATAATAATGAATTGTATGAATTGTGTACAATTCAAAGGCCTATATATAAGCTAGCGAAATAAATATAAAATGAAAATCTTAAGTATACTAGAACTCTAATTTAATCTAAACAAGAAGTAGTTTTAAACTAAACTTTCTTATTAACATAAAACTCCTAAATAACTTTAAAATCTTAATAATTATCAAAACTTTAGAATAAAATAATAAGAAAATAATAAGAGATGATAAATAAAATATTGGTTTCAAATATAAAACTTAAGCTTAAAACCTAAACCCAATATAATTTAAACTCGAATTAAAAGCTCAAATTTCGTAATTCCCATCATAATCCCGTTTAGAAATTCTGCTAGCACATTCTTCACTAAAATAGTCATAACTTAAGCTACCAGACTCAAAATCGAGTGATTCAAAATGCGTTTCAAAGCTAAGAGATAGTTCTTTAAACGCCATGAGACATCTCAACCTAGAAATGCCAAGATCTCATCCAAAAATTTGTCACAAGTTTGTTGATTTCTTAAGCTTGAAAATTGGCAGCTTTGGTGATTAGAATTTAATAAATTTCACCCCATCTGTGCATGTATCATTCCTCGTTTCCTCAAAAAGATTCATCTTGGAAACTTGTGTTTGATTGAATCTTGATTTGATTTGGTTAGCCTTTGACATTGTTATTGGGCCTTGAGGTAGTGTGAGCCCATCAATTCATGGGTCTGAAATTGTGCCTTGAGACTCGCATCATTCCCACATTCCTCAAGAAGATTCATCCTCAAATCTTTAGCTGCATAGAAAGAAAAGAAATTAGAATAAAAAACAATAAAATGAATAAAATACTTACCTAAATTTTCTTATGCGCCAAAACTATCTCCAAGATCAGAGGAGTGATTTTGATATCCCAAATCAGCATGGATCAAGTATCTCTCCTTAAAAAACAAACCATCAACACTAAACAAAGAAATTTTGGCACAAGAGTGTTCAAGTAAAAAATAACTTGAAATTTTCTTTGAATATGCATGGTCATGTATAAGAATTTCCAACGATAAGTCAAGAATTTCACATAATTATAAAAATCAAGAAGTTTAATATTTTTATGTAAAAATTCTTCGTTAAAGGTCAAGATAGAATTTTTTGTTGCAAGAGAAAATCTATGAAATGCTTTAAAAACATATTTAATGCAACAGAATTACTATTTTTAACCTTTACAAAGGTAGACAAACCCATTAAATCAGTTGAACTTTCAGACTAAGGTTTAATGAAATTTGACCAACGAAAAAACATGTTATAAGAAATATTTTACAAACAAAATCAGTAGCATACTTATAAAAAACATTCAAGGTATGCCTTCTTAAATTAATTTCTATTGTTTCCTTACCATAGTTACCTTATAGCACTTGTGGAGAATTATGAATGTTCAGCTTACCTATTTCCCACAAGTAAAATCATCTATCAATTGTAGAGTATTATAATTGAAAGTCCGTCAATGGGTTCTTGAAGTTTTGTAATGAAGAAACACTACTAAACAAATTTGAGTTAGGGTTAGTCAAAACATAATCACTCATTACTTTTGTATGGGTATTTTTTTGCTTTTTATTTTCTTTTTCCACTTGAAAACTCTCCAATTTTAACTCATATGGATTTTCACTCACAAAATTTGGACCATCAAGTAGACTTTTAGCACTCAAGGTCTTTTTTCTCTCTTTCATTTCACATGATTCTTCCTTACTTCCCATATCCCCCTGACAAGTATTATGAATATTCAATCCAATACAATATATCTCAGTGGGAGAACATGATGTTTCTACTTCATCTAACTCTATATATTTAAGGAAAAAAAATTCATTATCATTTTTTTCGATTCACAAAGTTCGTCATCTTCTTTGATCAACAAAAGTCTCGTGTTGACACAATCACGACTACAATGTCCACGCCCTTTACATGTAAAACATTCAATTTCATGAGCTCTTTATTGTTTTGGTGAAAAATTAGTATAAATGAGCTATTTGAAAGATGTAGAAGAATATTTCGTAGGAGCCCCACTTTTCCACTCAAAAGGTTTAGTCTCAACATGTTTTGGTAGCAACTTATTAATAGCACAAGAAGGTTTCAAATTCTTGAAAGTAGAATAAGAACTTGTACCTTGATAATAGTGTGATGTGCCAAATGGATGAGATTGATGTTGCTAAAACGGTTGCTCAATCTCAATTGCCTTGTGTACCATATTCTCAAGATCAATATAGGTTTGAAGATTAAGAGCATTGGAAATCGAAACGTTCAAGCCATCTGCAAATCACACCATGGTAGTTTCTTCATCCTCTCGTATATTTACTCTTTGCATAATCATCTCCATCTGTAACAACCCGTTTTTCAGTGGTGCCGGAAACAGTGGTTGGTGGCTACAAATCTGACGAGTATGTTCGTAAATGTTATTATTTAATATTTATGAGTCAATTATGGTGTTAAAATAAATTTTGAATTGGTAATTTATACTATTTGAAAGAAAATATTTAAGTTTAAGTGGTAAGACTCTAAAGTCAGTGGTTTTAGAAAATGAGGTATCGGGACCTCTTTTCTATAAACTGAGCCGTAAATATTTTAATAAATATTTAAGGAGTATTATTGAGGTTGTATTAAATTTTCGTTAACAAATTTTAATGTTTAGATAGTTAATTAATTAAAAAGAACTAAATTGTAAAAAATGTAAAATTCGATCACTGTTAGATTTGAATGATTAAATGGCTTAATGCATATAAGCGGAAGGATTAATGTAACACCCCTATCCCGTAACCGTCGCCGGAATAGGTAAGGGGCACTACCAGACTTGTGACATATGTCAGAACAGTAAAATTTTAAACTTTTCCTTGAAATAAAGATCATTCATTTAAATAAGTACTAAGCACAACCAGAGATAAAATTTAAACTTCACTAAGTAAACATTCAAATGATGCCATTTTCGCATGGCTTATATACATTAACCAAAAATATTCTTCCGCCACTAGTCTATTCCATACATGCCATAAGATAATCCAAAACGTAGCAGTACCAAACAATGGATAGTGATAGTGTGACTAGTTGCTGATGATCCCCGAGCCTGTAGCTTCCAAATGAGATCTATAAAACAGAGGAAACAGAGTAAACGGAGTAAGCATTACAATGCTTAGTAAGTTTTAAGCAGTGTCAACAGATAACGATCAAATTATAACATAGTTGTTCGTATTTTTATTTCACTCTTCCTTCGGGCATACCATCCCTTTACCTAATATGCACATCTCATCATATACAATAGGCAGATAAACTTTCACATAAAAGTGAGCTCATGTGACATAGATATATCGTATGATTTCACATAACCTCTCACACTGATCCGATGTCACATAGTCATAGGAATAGTCTCATAGATTGCTCTCGTATGCATCACATAACTACCTTATGATTTAGTGCAAATCAAGCTCACATATAAACTTGGAGTACATACCTGTTTAACCTTTCGCATTGAATATATTTATAAGCAATTCTTATTACGAAGTCTTATAGCTTTAACCTCTACTCGGATTATCGGTGAGACCTTTAGCTCAGACGAAATCTCCACACGAAGTTATCGGGTCTTACCCGGACAAAATCTCCACACGTAGTCATCGGGTCTTTAGAGCTCAGATATGGTACGAGCACGAAGCTTACGGATATTAATCAGTGATAATATTCTCGCATAAAGCCTGCGGGGTTTTAACCCGGATATAGTACTGACACAAATGCCCTTCGGGACTTATCACATTTATACACTTTCACATCCATCACGTTGGCCACTCGGCCCTGTCACATATATACACTTTCACATTCATCACATCGGCCATTAGGCCTTATCGCATATATACACTTTCACATTCATCACATCGGCCATTAGGCCTTATCACATATATGCACTTTCACATTCATCACATCGGCCATTAGACCTTATCACATATATATACACTTTCACATTCATCACATCGGCCATTAGGCCTTATCACATATATACACTTTCACATTCATCACATCGGCCATTAGACCTTATCACATATATATACACTTTCACATTCATCACATCGGCCATTAGGACTTATCACATATATACACTTTCACATTACCAACCCTTTTATTCATACACAAAGATCAACTTAGCCAAAGGCCGGTAGCTCATTTATCAACTGAGCGAATACTTATAGGTAAGGGCTCAACTAATTCAAAGCACATATGAAACATACCTCAATGTTGGGATGTTTCAAGCGTATTAACTGAAATTTTTACAGCAAGATCATTCATTCCCAAATCACATACCTTCGGAATTTAACCGGATATAGCTACTCGTTCAAATGCCTTCGGGACATAGCCCGGTTATAGTAACTCGCACAAATGCCTTCGGGACTTAACCCGGATTTAGTAACTCGCACAAATGCCTTCGGATCTTAGTCCGGATATGGTCACTTAGCACAAAGCCTTCGGGACTTAGCCCAGACATCATTCAAATAACCATGCACATTTAACAATAAATCATGGCACATTTGTATTTCATTTTCGTTAGCAAAACTCAAACACAAGACACTTATCATTCTTGCAATTTCGGCTCAATAGCCACACACAAAGAGCATGATTTTGATTTGCTTAAAACATGATCTAATCAAATCATAATTTAAGCTCTATTACTCAAGAACTTACAATATCACGATTTAGAATTCAAGTATGGGTTTAATCAATAGCTTGTGAGCAACTAAAACAAGTTTATCAAGGTTTACAACACAATCTCAAATTCAGCACAAGCTGTTTTTTCCTGAGCAATAGTCACTAAATTATTTATAACTGGAGCTAAAAAACTCCAAATCACTTTCCGTTAATTTTTCCTGAATATAGACTCGTATATCTTCCACCCATAAAATTTCCAGAATTTTAGGTTTGGACAATCAATACCAGATTTTTCTTAAAATTTCCCCTGTTTCACTATTTGACTAATCTGACCACTCTTCACTACGAATCAAATTTCTCATTTTACAGAATTCAAAATGTGTTGTATTTGATTTAATTTGAAACTAGACTCATTAAGGAGTCTAAGCATATAAATTTTATCTTATAACCATTTTTGTACAATTTATAATGATTTTCTAAAAACAGAACAGGGGATTTCGGAGTCATTCTGACACCGTCTCACACAACTTTAAATATCTCATTATCGGAAATTCCTTTGCTTACACGGTTTCTTTTATAAGAAACTAGACTCATTAAGCTTTAATTTCATGTCTCATTCAGCCTCTAATTCAAGTCCATAAATTTATGGTGATTTTCTAAAGTCACCTTACTACTGCTGTCCGAAGCAGACTATTTCAAATTACCCTTAAATTCCCAAGCTCAAACACTTAAGAACTTACCATTTGAGCTTAGAACATATCATGGCCACATCATATCTTATTAAATCAACTCATCATGTCCTATTATAATTGAATTTACTCAACGTTTAAACACTTAAAACTTACCTCGGATGTGGTCGAACAATTTCGGCGGCTATTCGATCACTTCTTCCCTTCCCTTATCCAACTTTGGTCCTCTAAGCTCTTGAGCTTAATTTAACAAATAAATTGATTTAATCATTTGAGCATCAAAAGAGGAACTCAAGGTATTTAGCCCATATATACATACATTAGACATTAAAGTCACATTCATAACTTTACAAAAACATTTGCCATGAGCTAGCTTCTATACTTGGTGGCCACTCCAAATATACAAAGATTTTCAATGATAGAGCATTAACATACCTTAATACATCAAAATAATTAAATTCTTCCCATGGCACACTAAAACCGAATATGTCTTATTCAAATATAAATTCTCATATTTCATTTATTTAACCATTTAACCCTCCTATCAAATAATTTTCACAAACTAATCTTAAACTCAAAATCACATAAAATCGTAACACAAAAGGCATTCATCTAACACTTGATTTCCAAATTCTAACATCAAACTCAAATTTCTTAGCTCATCAACTCATGGCCGAACATCAATTATTCACCAAAACAAAAATTAACTCATGGGTTTTAGAGAAAATTAAGTAAGGAATTCAATGATACTAAAAATTAACAAAAACAACCTGAATTTCACCTTGAATTTTTGCTTCCAAATGGCCGAAACTTCAAAGCCACAAATTTTATTTTCTTTCTCCTTTGTTCGGCCTCCAAGATGAACTACATGCATGTTCTTTTTTTTTATGCCCCATACCGTCCATATCAATTGTCTAAGGTTAAATATCATCACAAATACTCCAACTTACAAAACAACTTCAATTCGGCCTTGAAGATACAAACATGCATGGCTTTCCATTTTATGTTTTATAATACTTATAAAAATAATTATCTCACAAATAACTTTAAAATAAACATATAAAGACATCATGCATTAAGCCATTACCATCCATATATTTATTAATGATATAATTGCCATTCAAAACCTCAACATTCTAAAGACATAACACTTTAACATTTTCATGATAGCATGCTTATTAATCAATTGATGCATTTTAATCCTTTTTAATGACATAAAGAAAGAAAGAAAAATATTTACCAAGAGTTTCAAACTACTTGGCCAAATATCAACCCTCCAAACAACCAAAAAATTTAACTCATGGAATGGATAGAATTTGAACAAATCACCAAAATTATACATAAATTTTCAAGAATTTCAAAGTACTTACCTCTTTCTAAATATTCTCCAAGCCGAAATCAAACAAAGAAATTTTTTTCTTCTTTCTATTCTCAAGTTACGGCAATGGGGGGGGAAACATGGATGAGACAACTTTGTTCTCATCACCCCTCCCTTTTCATTTCTTTATTACTAACCCTTTATTATATTCTTTCTCCCATAACACACTAACACAACATGTTTCCAACATGTTTCACCCCATAACATTTTGTCCACTCTCATGCTCATGGCCGGCCACTACATATTAGGGGGGGAAATTGACATGCAAGTCCACCCTTTTTATTTCATGCACTAATAGATCCTTATGTTTTGATCTATCACATTTCAAAAGTGTCACACATAAGTCCTATTGACTAAATTCACATGCAATTTACTAAATCAAAGCTTAAAACTTTCACACATTCGTACTCACATATAACAGTCATAAAATATGACGGCTAATTATTTTTATGACTCGATTTTTGTGGTCCCGAAACCACTTTCCGACTAGGGTCACTTTAGGGGTGTCACAATTAATATGGTAAATTACCATTCTTAGAATGGTGGGACTGCTTGAGCTTTAATTTCTTTTAATTTTATATGTTTTATTTGTTATTTTTATTATTAAAATAAAAGTAATAATGTTTATAATATGAATAAAGGCCATTTTCCTAAATTAGTTTCTTTTTCTTCAACCGAAAGCCATGGTTGGGAGCTTGAAGCTTCGATCATGCTATAGTTAATGCATGTAAACCCGTTTTGATCTCGGTTCTCGTAATTTTTATGTTTTTGAGATCGTTGTAACTAGGTCCAACTAGTTCGTGTAACATATCGATTTTGCGCCTAGTTAGAATAGTGGTATCGGGACCACAAATCCGATGAGGAAAATTTTATTTTTAATATATTTTTATGGTCTACAATTTCACGGAATGATTTTGTGAAAATTTCATTCGAATATTTTGACATTTGGGCACTCAATTTAGTCAAAAGGACTAAATCGTAAAAGATGAAAAAGTTGAGTTCTACATGCTAGAGGTGTCCAATTGTTATGAAATTTTAAATTGGAGGTCCTTATATGGTAGTTAGACCATTGGTTAAGTTAGTGGACAAAAATGGACATGGTTAGGCATGTTTCCAAAGTTTTTCATTGAGGGCATTTTGGTCATTTAGTTATTAAAATGAATTAAAAACAAAATTAAAAGCCAATTTTTGTCCATCTTCAACCTCTTGGCCGAAACTTGCATGGAGAAAACATGGCTAGGGTTTTTCAAGCTTCCAAGCTCGATTATCAAGGAAATCGAGATTCAGGCTTAAATCGGGAAAATATAAGTTTTGGACTGAAATGGTAAATTTGCCGTTTCCGTATTCGAGGTAAGTTCGTGTGATTTAATAAGCATATTATTCATGTTATTATTGTTATACATGAAATATATCTTGCTATGATTGTATTGAATTTGACGTTAATGGACATTTGATGGAAACTGACATTTTAAATGAAATGAATAATTTTGTATGAAAACTAGATGATATGTTATTTTTGGTTGTATGGAATAATGGCCAAATAAATATGAAAATATGTTGAAATGAATGTACATTGCATGATCATCTATGCATATTGATATTCTTGATGAAAAAAGAAAATCCCGGTTGAATAAAAAGGGATATCCGATGGATAAATTATTGTTTACATGACATGAGATCCTGCATGTGTTGCAGAAAAGGATTTAGCCCGGACGGGTAATCCGTTGATCTCAATATAGAAAGGATCTAGGCCGGACGGGTATTCCTTAAGTGATCGAGCCTCCCGAAGAATATGGGTGCATTAAGGATTTAGCCCGGACGGGTAATCCAATTAAGGACTGAATTTAGCCTGGACTGGTAATTCAGATCCGGACTTATGAGAGTGTATGTCATTGTAAGAGATTTAACCTGGACTGGTAATCCCGACAACACTCTGTGAGTTATGATACGGGGGATTTAGCTTGGACTGGTAATCCCGCCATAATGAGTGAGGTTCACAGAAGTGCGTACTTGAAATGATTGCTTGCATGACTTGACGATACATGTGATATCCATCGAGATTCTGAGGAATTCAACGGGAATTAATATGAGAAATGGGATGGAAATACTTTAAATGATAAACTCATCTATGCTTAGATGATACTAGTATGATGTAGATGGTTGTCATGTTTAGATGAGTTGTTGTGCTAAGAGATAGCACAGGTACGTACTCGAAACCCATGAGCATGTGTTTGCCATGTGAAATGAAATGGACTTGTGATAAGAGTGCAAATGAATGAGTGATATTTATGAGAATAATTTCTATGACAAATTTGTGATGATTATCATCATGTTGCACTAAGACAGATTAGTACAATACCAGCGGTCCAAATTTGAAAATCCACCAAAAATAGTGGAAATTGAGTTGAAGGCTGAGTAAAATATGAAATTAAATCTTATCGAGTCTAGTTTCAGATAAAGGAAACGATGTAAGAAAAGTAATCTCATATAATGACATATTTGAATTTTTGTGAAACAGGGTTAGAGTGATCTCGGACTCCCCTATCTAAATTTTGGAAAATCATTTAAAATTGTAAAAAAAATTATTATGGGTCATAAATTATATTCCTAAAATCCTTAATGAGTCTGTTTTCAAGGAAAATAGACAGAAGCATCATCCAAGTCCCATACTATGAGATAATTAATACATAGTGAAGAAAGGTCAGAACTAGCAGACAGCAAAACAAGGGTAACTTTAAAGAATAAACTATACTTATTGACTAGACCAAAAATTATAAAAATTTTATGGTATGAATATGTGTGAGTTTAGTTTCATGAAAAATTAATAGTTCTCAAATCAGAGTCCTGTAACTCTAGATACGAATAATTTAGTGACCGTGACTCAGGAAAATAGCTTGACTGGATTTTGAATAAATAGAATTTTAAAAATAGCATGTTATCACATTGCTTGTTATTTTTCATGTGAGCTTACTAAGCGTAAAGCTTACTCCCTCCTTTCCATTTCCTTAGCATTTTCAGGTCGGCTAGGGGTTGGAGATCGTCGGAGGCAGCATCACACTATCGAGACATTATCGTTGGAATATTAATATATTCATGTATAGGGACTTAGTTTTATGATAGATGTTGTTATGAGTAGCCAAATGTATTGGCTTATAATGATTCGATGTATATAGCCATGAGATGTTGCTTATAATGATTATGGCTTGTAAGCCTATTTATCCATGTTAAGCCCTAATGTTTGTGATGTGGATATGCTTGTTGAAAATGCATGTTGGTGTATAACATGTGTGTATGATGAATGCTTCATGACCAATCGAATCGGTCATTACTATGAGAAAATGCATGATATAGAAAAAAAAAAGAATGATGATGTTGATTGAACTTGAATGCTCAAGGTCTAATGACACAAGTGATAAGTGAATAATTCTATATTATTAGTAAAGGTGGTGCAATAGTAAGATAAATGGTCATGGATGTTTGCATCTAGACTTAATATTGCACGAGCATGCGAAATACGTGAATAATGACATGTTAATGTTACGAATATATCTTAATGAAGGAGGTTAAATCATTAAAATGATGCCATGATATGTGTCATTAATAAATGTAATGAATTGTGGAAATTAAGGGTAACACAAAGGCTTGGAAAATAGCCTAAGTGTTAGTCACACAAGTAGAGACACAACCATGTGTCTCAGCCATGTGGAGCACACGGCCTAGCACACGGGCGTGTGGCTTGGCCATGTGGTTCATTTTGCGTGATGACGCATAGTCAGATAGTTACACAGCCTGAGAACATGGGCGTGTTGAAGACACACAGGCGTGTCCCTGTGTCCACACGGGCGTATGGCTCTGCTTCATGGAAAAATTTCATAAATTTTCCCGAACCTTCCAAAGTTCCCGGTTTAGTTCGTAATTACATTCATAGCACGCTTAAGGCCTCGTAGACCGAAATAAGGGACTTTAAGATAGAAATTTAGAAGTTTTAAATTTGAATGAAATTTTATGGCCCGGTTTGCATGATTGTTTGTATTTAAGTCTGATAATGCCTCGTATCCTGTCCCGGCGTCGAACATCGGTAGGGGGCGTTACAGTTCGTGCCTTCGTTTTTAAAACTATTAAAAATTTTGATTGTTGCCATTGATGAATATTTTTTATTTTAGATGTTAAATAATGAATTTGAGGTATTAGTTGTTATTTATAAGTATTTTGTTAAGTGATTTTTAATGAATTTAATGATTAGGGATTAAATTATGAAAATAGTAAAATTCAAGGTAAATATTATGAAATGATGATAAAAATGGGCTACTTATTAACCATATGAAAATTGGAAAACATGAATTTTTTAACTAAAAATGGTAAATTTGCAAGTTTCGGATTTAGGGATTAAATTGCATAAAAGATAAAATATTGGGATAAATTTGTAAAATGCTTATGGAAGGACTTAACTGTATTAGACATATTATTTAAGTGCTAGAATTGTTCAATTGAATAAAGAATTATTATTTAGTTCCAGAAATGAATCAAACAGATCTAAACAGAGTAAAAGCTAATGTGTCAGATTAGTCGTCGGCCTCGTTTTACAACTGTAATTATCGAGGTAAGTTTGTAGTTATAGAATTGTACATATATATATACATAATTTTACTGCTGATTTATGAATGTATATATATGATGTTTAATATGTGAGTTGGAAATCAAAATATTATAACTGAATATAAGGTGAGAAAGGATTTATTTGAAAACTATTGAAGATTTATGAAATATGATATATGTGATTTTGGAATGATTACGAATTGTTACAACATGTGTATTGAGAAATATGAAAGTGCATCTGATTCATGAAAGTTATAATTTTGTTAAAATGCCCGTTTGGACATAGTAAATGATTAGGATACTACTAGCATGCCAATAGTGTTAGTATGCGCGCTTGTACTGAATTTACACTTCAGTGCCTCTGTTTGTACTTCGGTGCCCTTGTATACACTTCAATGTCCTTGTTCGCACTACGGTGCCCCTGTTTGCACATATGTGCCCCTATCTGCACTTTAATGCTCTTGTTATGCATATATGATGCCTCTGGTGTGGTGTAGTTACCCGTATCTGGGTCAAGTTACTAGTTCTTCGGGCTAAATGTGAATAGAATTTACCAAATTATTTAAATGTTAAAGGCTAATGTATAGTCAAGATATTAATAAATTTTGAATGATAAATGTTCAATGAATTACTTAATCATATGTAAGTATCATTATATTGAATTATTATAATACATGAAGCATACGATGAACCATTTTCAGTACTAATCCTATAAGTGCTTCGTAAATGAATAACAGGTATAATTAATCTATTTATTTAGCTTTCACATTATTTAGAAAAAAAGGAAGTGATTATGGGATGATATGTTTATATGAAAGTCTGAAACGAAAGAAGAATTAAAAAATGATTATATGTTAAGTTTGTAAGTGTTATGGTAAGAAGAAATGTTTAAGTGAAATGGTTATATGAAATGCTTGTAAGGAAATATATATATACATGTATATGCAAGGCTACACCAATTCTTATAACCATTTCACTTAAACATTTCTTCTTACCATAACACTTACAAACTTAACATATAATCATTTTTTAATTCTTCTTTCGTTTCAGACTTTCATATAATAAACACCAATTAATTTTTATTACAATATAAGCTAACTTTCGTTTTCTACCTATATATGTTCGTATAAGTTTGTAGTGAGTAGAAAACGAAAGTTAGCTTATATTGTAATAAAAATTATGCCTATTTGTTTATTCTAATATGTTAGCAGTTACGTTATACGAACTTACTAAACATTATTTCTTACGGTAGTTATTTTCTTTTCTTGTAGATCCTCTGAAGGTTTGATTTGGTTGGAAGCAAGTCAGAGACCTATCACACTATCCAGCAGTTAATTCGGTATTTTTTGAGCATTTTTGGCTAAGGTTTATAATGGCATGTATAGGATGATTTATAATGATGTTTATGAATGCTTGGTGGACTTATCATGCTTGTTTAAATAAGTCATTATGGTCACTTTTATGTGATTGTACATAAGGTTCCTTTTATGGTATGTTTGAATGGTTTAAATTTGTCATTGATGGAATGCTTTAGTATCTATTTGGTTAGGTTGGTTGACATGAAAAGTAGCATTATTGGTATGTTTTGGCAGGTATGAAACTAGATTATGATGTTAGAAATATGATAAGCTTGGCTTGATTGGTATGTTATGTTTTGGTGTATATATTGAGATGCCTTGTATGGCATATTGGTTGATTGAATTTAGAACTTGAAATGGCATATTAATGTGTGTTTTGAAAGTGTTTAGACTCATACAAAGTGTATATATATTGATGGAAAGGTCTTGTATGAAATGGTTTGATTTTAGGTATATTTTGAGTCCACACAGTCTGAGAAATATCTAAGTCAGCTTGGCCACATAGCTGTGTATTGTATGAGGATTCCTTTGCATGCAAATCAGTGAGTTACATGGCCTAATACACGGTTTGGCACACGGGGGTGTAGGGAAATTTCAAATGTTACACGACCTAAGAGATGGGCGTGTGTCCCAATCATATGAGCGACATGGCTGTGTGACCCTTGTAGTTAGAATTTTGTAAATTTTTCTTAAACTTTCTAAATGTTTTCAATTTGGTCCTGAATTGTTTTTAATGTGTTTTTAGGGTCTCGAGGGCTTTATTTAGGGACGACATGTATGAGAATGGTTGTTTTATATTAGGAATGTTTATATGTTCTGTTTGTACAGTAATGCTCTATAACCCTAATTTGTGACAGATACGGGTTAGGCGTGTTACATTTAGTGGTATTAGAGCTATAGTTTAGTCAGTTCTTGGATTGAACATAGCATATATGGAGTCTAAAAAATCATGCTATTATATAACCTGTGATAGTGTGATATCTCTTGACTCAAAATGAATTATATTTTCATATAGATAAAGATGTCTTCCAATAAAGCTAATTCCGATGATGTTGAAAGTAATATTCAAGTATCAGAATAAAAGGTTGCTATTGATTAGCAGAATCTATAAAGGTTAGAGTAGAGAATCATAGTGTTTATGTTAATAATAAATGTTATATTATGTATATTCATGAGAATTAAATTTTGTGGCATTACGATCTCCACCCCCTCGTTCTTAAAGTTTTATATGACGACATTAGTGAGAAGCTGAAGAGTTCAGAGATTGATTAAGTATTAATGTCGTCAGAGTCGATAGTTGGTTAGCAAGTAAAGAGAGTTCTAGACAAGTAAAGGGAGTCGATAGTTCGAGATACGTAACGTCACTGTTAAAGAAGAAATTATTCACTGGTAATCGATTATACAAGTATGGTATCTAAAGTGTCGAAACCATTCTTTTGAAAACGGGGATCGACTTTGTTTGAAAGTGAAAATTAAAATGAGAGTCGCCACCGATCTTTTATTAGGTGTGATCGGATCACCTTTGTTTTAATAAATCAATTTTAGTTTACTAAAAAAGGGCCTTTGGTCTACGAAACTTGAGAGAATAAGTTCGGGAGTCAGTTACGTCCGAGGAAGGGTTAGCACCCTTGACACGCCCAAAAATTGGTACCGAATTGATTAGTTAGTGTCTAAATGTCGAAAATTAAAAATCGAGAAAGGACTTGAAATACGATCTTTTCTATTAATACTGATTTTAAAATTCTTGAATTGGCTTAAATCGATTTGTTTAAAGATTTCCTTATCTCGAGATATCGGAGTATCACATCCCGTAAGTTAGGACACAATACCATGAATTCCCGAGCACAAGGTCGTCTTTTAATTTATATTGGAAATCCGTGTATTTCAAAACTCAAAAGGATATTTAGCTATTTAGAACCAACGAGAGAACCGAAACCCCGTAAGTTAGGGCACAATTCTTCGACGTTCCAGAATGCGAAACATTGCCTTATTTATTGAAATTAGTAAAAACATGAATAAAAATCTTTAAAGTAATGAACAACAGAATGATATAAAATGGGCGGGAGACAAAAAATAAACGAGTTGGAAATACATTGAAACAAATAATAAATATGACAAAAATATTAAAACAATAACAATGCATGCGATATATTAAACGTAATAATAGCATCCAACGTGAAATAAAAACAATGAATATATACATAATAAAGATATTGAGAGTATGTACGTAAAATATATCTATATATATAAATAGTAATAGTGTTAGAAATATACTATATATAGTGTTTGAAGTATATACGTAAGATAGTAAAAATATATAACTAGTAATGTTAAAATATGTATAATATATACATATATATATAAAATAAATATTGAAAAATGTATGTACATGACGTATATGAAAAATATATACATAATAATATTAAAATAAAATAATAAATGATGACAGTGAAAATAATTGGTATAGTAATAAATATAATGATATATGAAAATAATACTATGTATTAAAGTATATATATACTCGTATAATAAAATGTATATACTAGTATTAACAATATAATAGGGATAAAAATAGCTATAATAATACATACATACATAATATGGTATTAAAAGTATTTACATAGCATTTACATATTAGAAACAATAATGTTAAAAGTACCTATTAATAATATTATATAATAATAATAATAATAACAATAATAATAATAATAATAACAATAATAGCAATAATAGTAAAAATACAAAAGAAAGTATGACGTAATAATGAGGTAAGGAAAATAAAATATAATGTATTAGATATATAAATATAATAGTAAATATAATAATGTTAAAAAATACCTTACATAAAGAGTATATATAAAAATATATAATAAAAATATACACTAATATTTATAAATAATAATAGTAAATGTAATAATAATAATAATATTAAGTATAGTATAAATAATATGTACATAATAGTGATAATAATAAGTAACAATAATAATAATAATAATATAGAAATTCAAAAAAGTAAACATATTATAATGATATTAAAATAAAATATACACTAATATTTATATATAATAATAGTAAATATAATAATAATAATAATAATGATAATAATAATAATATTAAGTATAGTATAAATAATATGTACATAACAGTAATAATAATAAGTAACAATAATAATAATAATAATAATAATAATAATATAGAAATTCAAAAAACTAAACATAATATAATAATATTAAAATAAAATAATTTAAAAATACTATGTAGATATAAATACATATACGTATGTAAATAAAATATACACTAATATAATAATAACGATAATTGAATAATATTTAAAATGAAATAAAATAACAAAGATAATACGAAAATAAACTAAAATATAAAAAAGGACTAAATTTTGAACAAAAACAAAGTTTTGGGGTAATTTTAAAGAGAAATAGAGAAAAAGGATCAAAATGCTACACGCGCATAACCTGGATGGACTAAAATAGCAAATATTCCTTCCCATCAAAACACAATATATCAGTGGGACTAAATTGAAAAGCGCAACAACTTCATGGGGCAAATTTTAAAATAAAAAAACTTGATTGCAAAAGCTTGAAAACGCGGAAGGACCGTACGCGCAAATTCCCCTTTTTCCAAAAACACACGGATCCTGAGGCGGGTCGGGTTAGGTCGGACCGGGTCGCATCAAAACGACATCGTTTTGGGGTTAAATGGCAGCCCCCAAAACGACGTCGTTTTGGGAGGCTATATAAAGGCCAAAATTAACAAAAAAAATCATTTGGTGAGGAGAGAAAGAAAAAAAAAGGGAGAGAAGGAAGAGAGAAGGGAGAGGGAGGAGGACTTCCGGCCATGGACCGGTCACCGGTCTGATTGCGGGACCGTCGCCGGCTGTCGCCGCAGGCCACCGTAGACGGTGGCCAGAAAAGGTAAAAATTTTTATTTTTTTAATTATTTTTTTGTGTTGTATTTTTATATGTTTTAATAAATATAGATGAAAAAATAGGCTTAAAAAATTAAAATAGAAAAAAAAAGAAATCACCCTAGGTTTTAAACTTTCGATTTCGATACCTTTGGGCTTCTGATTTGGTATTATGCTTGATTTGGTATCACTGGAACTAATATTTTGTTTTTTGTATTTTATGTTTTTTTTTTAATTCCTCCCCTTTTACAATCTTTTTCATTCGGCTTTTATAGCCTTATTTACAAACTATTTTTTTACTATTTTTACTATTGTTGCATGTTTGCTTCCTTCCTCTGTCTTTGCAGGTGCAGTGGGAGTGTGTGATGGTGCTGGTGGCAGACAGCATGGGAGAGTGGGAAGAGGCAAGTGGGAGTCTAGGGTTTTGGGATTGGGCTTGGATGTTGGGCTAGGTTAATTTTAGGTATTGGGTTTGAGGATGGGTTAAATGGTTTAATGGGCCCGGGTATTTTGTAAACGGGCCAAAATTGGCCTACAACAGTTGCCCCTCTTTGCTTATTATCGTGTAACGAGAATAGAGCAAAGATACAAAGAAAGGCTAATTTTGCCCGGTCTCGCTAAGTTTTGACTTCTTTTGGTGATCTTCTCATCCAGGTAGTCTCTTTTTAGTCCCCTGTATCTTGTAGCTTTGGTTCAATCCATTGCATCTTATGATACATGCCTTGTGGCTTCAATCTACTTCAATGTAACTTCAAGGATATAAAATTTGTAACTTCGATCTGCTTTACTGTGACTTCAGAAATATAAGATCAACAGCTTCAATTTGCTCTTCTGTTGCTTTAGTCAGATAAGGCTTGTGGTCTTCTCTTCTGTAACTTTAGAAGGACATCATCTGATATCCTCGATCAGCTCCACTGCAACTTCAAGGAAACAAAATCTGGTGTCTTCAATCAGCTCCAATCTTATTCTTTACTCGGTATGTGATCCTAAGCTCAACTTACTCAGCGTGTCCTGAGGCTCAATCCACCTCTCGCAATATGAGTTGATTTTTGAAGCATACAAAAAATTGACAATACCTCAGCATGTCTTGAGGCTCAACTCACCTCTCGCAATATGAGTTGATTTTTTTGAAACATACAAAAAATTGACAATACCTCAGCGTGTCCCGAGGCTCAACTCGCCTCTCGCAATACGAGTTGATTTTTTTGACAACAGAAATTGAAATTACCTCAGCATGTGAACCGAGGCTCAACTCACCTCTCGCAATATGAGTTGATTTTTTTGAAAACAGAAATTGAAAATACCTCAACGTGTCTTGAGGCTCAACTCATTTCTCGCAATATGAGTTGATTTTTTTGAAAACAGAAATTGAAATTACCTCAGCGTGTCCCGAGGCTCAACTCACCTCTCGCAATATGAGTTGATTTTTTTTTTTGAAAACAGAAATTGAAATTACCTCAGCGTGTCCCGAGGCTCAACTCACCTCTCGCAATACGAGTTGATTTTTTTGAAAACAGAAATTGAAATTACCTCAGCGTGTCCCGAGGCTCAACTCACCTCTCGCAATATGAGTTGATTTTTTTTGAAAACAGAAATTGAAATTACCTCAGCGTGTCCCGAGACTCAACTCACCTCTCGCAATACGAGTTGGATTTTTTTTTGACAAAAATAAATTGAAAAAGCATACTTTGAAAATACCTCGACATGTGACCCGGGGCTCAGCTCACCTCTCGCAATATGAGTTGATTTTGACAAACAGGAATTGAAATTACCTCAGCATGTGAACCGAGGCTCAACTCACCTCTCGCAATATAAGTTGATTTTTTTGAAAACAGAAATTGAAAATACCTCAACATGTCTTGAGGCTCAACTCATTTCTCGCAATATGAGTTGATTTTTTTGAAAACAGAAATTGAAATTACCTCAACGTGTCCTGAGGCTCAACTCACCTCTCGCAATATGAGTTGATTTTTTTGAAAACAGAAATTGAAATTACCTCAGCGTGTCCCGAGGCTCAACTCACTTCTCGCAATATGAGTTGATTTTTTTTGACAAAAATAAATTGAAAAAGCATACTTTGAAAATACCTCGACATGTGACCTGATGCTCAGCTCACCTCTCGCAATATGAGTTGATTTGAAAATAGAAATAAAAATTATCTCAACCTGTCTTGAGGCTCAACTCATTTCTCGTAATATGAGTTGAATTTTGAAAATATAAATAAAAATATCAAAATACCAAAACCTATTATCTGGTGGAGCTCAGGTGTCTTTTCCTTTGATTCAGTACAACTATCATCACATCTTCTCGCTCTACTGGAGTATCTGTATATGTTATGCATGACGTTATCATGATATGCACATGTTTGTCTTGAATGATTTTATGCCTACATGATTATGCTATAAGCTTTAGGAATGTTTGTCGTATTTCCTTCTTCGTCATGATTTTTGTGATGACATGTATTCATTACTTTGGCTCTTGACTTTCTCTTTAGGCCTGTACTCGTCCTCAAGCTTCACGAACAATCTGCGTTTCTCAGTTATCGCTCTCTTGCCCCTGGTTGAACTTTGTCCTTGCTTTGAGGCTCTTGTACTTATCAAGTTCTTATCCAGGTAGTGCTTAACATTTCTTTTGTTTAGAGTATGTCATTTCACTATTTATCATAAAAATAAACGACTTACTGAGATGCATGAAAATGGTCAGGTAAGGACAAAAGGATACCTCACATTTATTTATTTCAAACGTGGCAAACAAAGAAAATTAACTAATGATAACGAAAAAATGTCATAAAGAGAAAAGGGATCGCATTCAATGGATACAGATGCTCTAGATATTCAACACACGAGCTCTTCCACGTTTCTTATCAAGAATCTTTTCGAGCATGGCTTCTGTAGAGTATTTTGAGCTACTGAAAAATGCTTCAAATACTGTAGTCTCGCTGTTTAACCCACCGTTCAACCGCCTTGCTCGTTAAGCCCGGGTTTGCTTCATTAGAATGCCCTTTCGGGTTTTCATCCTAATCTTTTATGTTAATCAAGATGCCCTTTTTGGGTTTTCACCTTGATCTTTTCTTTCTTTTTAGGCATAATATTTCTTCACAGCATCTGAGTTCACTGGATTCGGTAACTCCTTCCCATCCATCTCAGTGAGAATCAAAGCTCCGCCCGAGAATGCCTTCTTTACGACGTATGGTCCTTCCCAATTTGGTGCCCATTTTCCTCTTAAGTCCTTCTGTATTGGGAAAATCTTTCTTAATATGAGTTCTCCTTCGTGGAATTCTCTTGGCCGTACTTTCTTGTCATGGGCCACGATCATTCTCTTCTGGTACATCCGTCCATGACAAATTGCCTTTAAACGTTTTTCTTCGATGAGGTTTAACTGGTCATATCGAGCTCGAACCCATTCTGCTTCCTCTAGTTTCGACTCCATTAAGACTCGTAAAGAGGGGATTTCAACTTCGATGGGTGTCAAAGCCTCTATTCCATAGATCAGAGAGAAAGGAGTTGCTCCCGTAGATGTCCGTACAGATGTGCGATATGCATACAAAGCAAATGGTAGCTTCTCGTGCCAGTCTTTATATGTCTCGGTCATTTTCCCAATAATCTTCTTAATATTCTTGTTGGCCGCTTCAACAGCTCCGTTCATTTTTGGGCAATAGGGCGATAAGTTATGATGTTTTATTTGAAATTGCTCACACACTTCCTTCATCATCTTGTTGTTCAGATTCAAAGCGTTATCTGAAATGATTCTTTCAGGCAAACCGTATCGACAAATGATTTCCTTTTTCAAAAATCTGCAAACTGCAATCTTTGTCACATTGGCAAATGAAGCAGCTTCTATCTATTTTGTGAAGTAATCAATAACCACAAAAATGAACCGGTGTCCATTAGAAGCTTTTGGGGAAATTGGCCCTATAACATCCATGCCCTACATAGAAAAGGGCCATGGAGAAGCCACGACATAAAGGGGTGAAGGGCTACATGAATCTTATCGCCATAAATTTGACATTTGCGGCATTTTCTTGCAAAACTAATGCAGTCGCTTTCCATCGTCAGCCAGTAGTAACCGAGTCTCATAATCTTCTTGGCCATAGTGAAGCCATTGGCATGTGTCCCACAAATTCCCTCGTGGACATCTTCAAGTATTTTTCTGGCTTCAACAACATCTACGCATCTCAAGAGTACCTGATCTTTTCCTCTTTTGTATAGGATATCCCCATCAAGAACGAATCCAGCTGCCATTCTTCTAATTGTCCTTTTGTCGTTCTCATTTGCTTGTTCGAGATACCTTTGATTCTTGATATATTCTAAGACATCATGGAACCATGGTCATCCATCTGGTTCTTTTTCAATGCTGAAACAATGTACAGGGACTTCATATATGCTCATTTGAAGAGGCATTATTTCTGTTTCTCTGTTTGCTTTGAACATCGAAGCCAAAGTGGCCAAGGCATCAGCCAATTGGTTTTCTTCTCGTGGGAGGTAATTAAAAGTTATTTCTTCGAATTCTTTAATCAACTCTGCCACTAGATCACTATATTTAACTAGTTTCGAATCTCTCACTTCCCAATCTCCACGGATTTGGTAAATCACCAAGGCTGAGTCTCCATATACCTCTAAAGTTTTGACATTTTGTTCAACAGCTGCACGAAGTCCCATGATACATGCCTCATATTCCGCTATGTTATTGGTACAGAAGAAATTCAGCCTGGCAGTGAGTGGGTAATGGTTCCCTTCTGGCGATACTAAGACTGCTCTAATCCCATGCCCCAATGCGTTCGATGCACCATCAAAGCTCATCTTCCATGACTTCTTTTTTGATGACTCACCCTATTTTTCTGTAATGCGCATCAAATCTTCATCCGGGAAATCAAATCTCAATGGCTCATATTCATCCATTTTTCGGGTTACTAAGAAGTCAGCTATTGCGCTCCCCTTTATCGACTTCTAACTTACATAGGCAATGTCGTATTCCGATAGGAGGATCTGCCATCGTGCTATTCTTCCTGAGAGTGCCGGTGATTCTATCATGTATTTTATTAGGTTCAGCTTTGAGATTAACCATGTCGTATGATACAACATATATTGCCTGAGTCTCCGAGCTACCCAAACTAGAGCACAACAGTATTTTTTAATAGATGGATACTTTGCCTCATATTCAGTGAATTTTTTGCTGAGGTAGTAGATCGCCTTTTCTTTCTTTCCTGACTCATCGTGTTGCCCCAGAACGCAGCCCATTGAATTTTCAAACACAGTCAAATACAATATCAATGGTCTTCTTGGAGTTGGCGGTACTAGCACTGGAGGACTAGACAAATATTGTTTTATCTTATCAAAGGCCACCTGGCATTCCTCATTCCATTCTCCCGGGTTATGTTTTCAAAGAAGCCGAAAGATTGGGTCGCATTGGTTGGTAAGTTGAGCGATGAATCGGGCTATGTAGTTTAACCTCCCTAAAAATCCTCTAACTTCCTTTTGCGTGCGCGGAGGTGGTAACTCTTGAATGGCTTTGATTTTATCTGGATCAACCTCGATACCTCTTTCACTGATAATGAAGCCTAGCAACTTTCCCGAGATAGCCTCAAACGTACATTTGGCTGGATTAAGCTTTAGCTGAAACTTTCTCAACCTTCCGAACAACTTCTTGAGGTTCACTACATGCTCTTCTTCGCCTCGGGACTTGGCAATCATATCGTCAACGTAGACCTCTATTTCTTTATGCATCATGTCATGAAATAGCGTCACCATAGCCCTCTGATATGTTGCCCCAGCATTCTTTAACCCAAATGGCATTACTTTGTAGCAGAACGTTCCCCACATCGTTATGAAGGTAGTTTTCTCCATATCTTCCGGGGCCATTTTGATCTGATTGTACCCTGAGAATCCGTCCATGAAGGAAAATGACGAATGTTTTGTCGTGTTATCCACCAATGTATCAATGTGCGATAAGGGAAAATTATCTTTAGGACTTGCTCGATTCAGGTCACGATAATCCACACACATTCGTACTTTGCCGTCTTTCTTTGGTACCGGGACTATGTTAGCACCATTCTGGATATTTGGAGGCTTGTAGAAAGCTAGCATCAAATTGCTTCTTAACTTTTTCTTATTTTCACAACATCTCAGTCTTATCCGTCTTAGCTTTTGTTGAATGGGCTTGCATTCTGGCTTTATGAGCTTATGGACGCTACATCTTCATCCAATCTGGATTCCTATATGACATGCGAATACATCTTTGTACTCGCGGAGCAAAGCAATCAAATTATGCCTAGTGCCCCTGAAATAGAAGTCCCAATCTTTACTTCTTGCTTCCTTTCTTCAGTTTCCAGATTTATTGTTTCAATAGATTCTTGATGAGGCAAAATCTATTTATCCTCTTGTTCCACCATTCTTAGCAAGTTAGGAGACGAGACATAGTCTTCAGCATTTTCTTCGGCTTCGAATTCTCCTAAACAAACAACCTTCTCAAAATCGATTTCAGGACTCGTAACGGGTTTGTTCATGCTGTTGACATCTGAGCACCCGAAAGTTGAATGGAAAAGGAAACTATAGAGGGGCATCCAAGTATTGGAAACAACAAACTAAATGTTATGGCATGGCATGAGACAAATGTAAGGATTGGCTATGAAATGAGAAAATGATTATGAAATTAGTGATAATGTGAAAGATTATGACAAAATGCATCTTCATTGATATTCATTTGAATGATAAAGATCGAATGCAGGCTCTTACAAAAGAATTCTATTATATCTAAGGACATAAGTGAATATTAACGTTTGAGCATTACTCTGAAGACTTATAAACTACAAGAAGATCCTCGGCAGTCCAATTGTTCAACCTGAAACCCAGGGGACAAGGATGTATCCTTGAGACGTCTTTACTTGCGTTAGCTCCTTTGTCAATGACGTTTATACTGATATTCTGAAAACCCTTTTCGATCATTAACATTGTGCCTTGTGCATTATACCGCCCCGGGTATATCATTCCCACAGACGTAAATGTTCTTGACAAAGGAGGGAATTCCATAGGCTCCTATTCTAGTTCTCGGCCTAATGTTCTTGCGATCCTTTTTTCCTGATCTTTCTTCCACTGCTTTCTTCTTTAACGCATGTCCGGCTGGAACCCTAAACCGTATCGAGCCTTGTGGTGTACTGGCTTTATACTGGCTTTAGAGCCCTGACTATTCCTTGTAATATCTCCCTAAACCTCTTCTCGCTCGAGCTCCCCTTCCTACAGTCAACTTGACACCCATTCTCGACAGTTTTGGCACCGGAATTCGGTTTCCCTCGGCGACAAAAGTGGCATTGATGAATTCAAGGGATCGGAAGGAGCATTCCACTGCGTCCTTGCTTACTTCAAGGTATGGTGCATCAGCAGGGATAGATGCGACAATGTTTTCTTCTCCCTCGACAGTGACCAAACAGCCATCCATGATAAATTTCACCTTTTGATGGAGGGATAATGGGACCGTCCAGCGAATGGATCCAGGGTTTCCCAAAAGGTATTATATGAGGGTGTAATGTCCATAACTTGAAACTCGACATCATATATGTAGGACCCACTTCCAGAGGGATTCAATCTTCCCTATGACTTCATGCCTTGTCCCATCGAATGCCCTACCGTGGAATGACAGGGCCTTAAATAGGACAAATCCATCGAAATTCTGGAAAGTGTGGTCAAAGCATGACGTGAGTGCCGACCCATTATCGATGAGCATTCGTATTATGTAGCCTTACAGCGAGTCGTAATGCAGTGCTTTCACTGAGCCTCTACCATTGGTGGATTTCATCATCACTAAAGAGATAAAATTATCCGCATTCAAGTTGTTCACCCATCTGTCAAGCTTCTCCACGGATATATTGTTTGCCACATAAGCTTAATTAAACTTTCAGCAAAGCGTTCCGGTATGGCTCGAATTTAACAGCAGGGATAAAACTGAGATTCGCCTGGTTGCTTATTCATTGTTCCACCCATTGTATTCACTGTGCTTGATAATTCAAATCCTGTGCTTCTTCATCACAGCTTTTTAGTCTCTTGCACGGGTGGAATTTCTTGCTCGACTTCGGCCTCATGCATCACTTCTTTCCCTTTTTGCTTCCGTCCTTCTTTTCACTTTCGACCTTTTCGTACTTCCCTTCGGTAATGACCTACTCTTACATCTCCGTTTGGCTTTGAGTTTTTTCTTTAGGTTGTATATTGAGTGTATTTATGTATTTGTCTCCTTGTACGGGAAGGAGACGTACTTCGATTATCATTTTTGGTTTCACCGGTCTTTTTGTCGTGTCATAATAAATTACTAATGGTCGATTAGCGCTATAAGGAAAACCTGACGATTGATTGTCAGAGGCACATACTTCTTTCTCATTGGCCTCCTCCTTCATTAATGATCTCAATCTCCTTATTATCTATCCGATCTTGTAGTAACCTTTTAAATTCCCTCACATGATTGAATGTCGTGCCCTACAATTCCATGAAAATCATAAAAAACTGACATTCTTTTTTGAGATTATCGTCGGGGCGACAGAGCAATCCATTCTTAACCAATGCCTCCCAGATTTTCTGTAGAAGGCGTCCTTTATTTCTGAACACCATCTTCTGACTTGCCCATTCATCTTCTTTCCCCACTGTGCTCACATTCCTTCAGTATGGTTAGGGAACGGGTTCCTAGTTGTATTACTGGCACTATCGAATCGTAGGTACCCGCGTCAATGAGTCATTGAACTCTCCCTTAAAGGCTAGGGCAATTCTCCATGGAATGCCCCTAGTTCCCCCGCGTGGTATGCACAACTAGCGTTTGGATCGTACCACTTTAGGTATGGGAGGTTTAAGGGTGCCATGTAATAGGGAGAAATCAGTTGTTTCTCCAAAAGTTTTAGGTACAATTCCCATACAACACTAGGATAGGCAGTAAATTGCGGTCTCTCGGATTAGGCTTGCTGTCTTGGTTCATTTCTAGGCTGGCTTTGACGGGCGTACCATGTTTTGTGGGAATGTGGTGACGGTCTTTGGTTGTTCGTGGCGTTACGGGGGGGGAGAGGTTGGTTTGAGTGGGGTTTGAGGGGGATATAGAAAGTTTAGTGTAACTTCGAGTCGGGGTTGGTTGATATGGATTAGGGGGCATACGGCTTTTCATTCCATATGTGGGCTTTCTGTTCTTTCTTTCATGGGTACTTTTTTTGAACCCTTCTGACCTTCTTTCTACCGCTCTCGCGTTCTCTAATAGCTCAGGATATTACAATATCCGTGAAGTCCTTCGTGGCACTTCCCACTAGTTTGTCATAAAACGGCGTCTTTAAGTGTTGATAAAAAGGACGGTTATCTCCATTTTCGTTAGTGGGGGTTCCACTTGGGCTGAGACGTCCCTCCATCTCTGCGCGTACTGTCTAAAAGTTTCTGACGGCTTTTTCTCCATCATTGTAAGTCATCCGATCAGGCACCAT